>NW_023416324.1:71463233-71683194 GCF_014108235.1 Myotis myotis
AGGTGGGGGGAGAGCAGTTGGGGGCGAGCAGGCCGGCAGGCAGAATGGTTAGGGATGATCAGGCAGGCAGGTGAGTGGTTAGGAGCCAGCAGTCCTGGATTGCAAGAGGGATGTCCAAGATTGGAGAGGGTGCAGGCTGGGCTGAGGGACACACCCCCCCATGTATGAGTTTCATGCACCAGGCCACCAGTATATAATAAAAACCTAATATGCAAATTGACCAAACTGCAGAACAACTGGTGGAACGACCGGTTGTTATCACGTGCACTGACCACCAGGGGGCAGATGCTCAATGCAGGAGCTTCCCCCAGCCCGCAGGCCCCAGGCCAGCCAAGGTGGGTGCCAGTAGGGGCCCTCCAATCACCCTGCCGGTCACCCCACAGAGGGAGGTGACCAGCAGCAGTGGCAGAGGGTGGGGCTGGTGAGCCAGTGGCACCAGGCCGGCCAAGGCGGGTACCAGCAGGGGCCCCCCTGATTGTCCCACCGGTCACCCTACAGATCAGCCCTGATCACCGGCCAGGCCTAGAGACCCTACCCGTGCACAAATTTCATGCACCAGGCCTCTAGTAGCTTTATAATAAGTCTTGCTCTTTGGTAGGACAATTCCCTTTTCCGTGTTCTTCTCCTTCAGAGGTTCTTGGATATTCTTAACACTATAGTTCATCTAAATTTTAGCATTATCTTGTAAAGTACTTGCCAAATTCTGGTGAGATTATAATAGGAATTGCAATGGCTCTATCAATCAGTTTAGGAAAAATCACTATCTTTAAAATACTGAGTTTTCCTGTCCATGAATACAGATTACCTCTTTGGTTTTTTTAGGTCTTCTTTAGTACCTTTCAATCAAGTTATAATTTTCTCCAGATAGTTCTTTTACTCTGAGCATTGTCCGGGTTGTGTCTTATAACTGATGGCATCTTGCTATTCTAATTGGCAGTCCTTGATCTGTGAGCCCTCAGCAGCCACCCCTTCCAGCATCGGGGGAAATGAGAACCTTGGTCCTGAAGTGGGGAACTGGGGACTCATCAGCATGCTCTGCATGCCCTTCCAGCCACTTCCACATGCCTCTCTCACACACGTGTTCAGTCTTAGGATTTAATTTCTGAAACACTTGAACTTTAGGTACATTTGTACAGACATTTAGCAGAATATTTAAAGTAGGAATCCATTGTTCAAACATCACTGAGTTTTATGTGTTAAAGTATGTAGAACAAGTTCATTTTAAGGAAGTAGAACTATTCTATCTGACTCAATTATCATGTGGTTTTCCTAGGAAACAGAGTTTTCTTTTTATATATACCTCTCTCAGTTCCAGACATGCTGGCCTTCTTTCTGTTCTTCCAGATGTCTCTCTTGACTCCAGCTTGTTTTTGACACGTACTGCTCTCTGCCTGGTGAGCTTTTCTCCCTGGAGCCCCACCTCGGCTCCCCATACACCCGACTACTCCTGCTCATCCTTCAGCCTCAGCTGAAACCCACTCTCACAGAGAGCCCTTCACTGACACCCCTAAGTTACCTCCCCCAATAGCACCTGTACCTTCCTTTCACTTCCATCACATTTGCAATTGCTGCTTCACCCGTTCCTAGCACTGGGCCAACAGTGGGAGTGCAGAGATATTTGTTGATTTGCATGTAACCTCACCCTGCAATGCCTGGGGTCTAGATTGAGTCTCATCTACTGCTTGATGCCTTCAGCACCCAGTTGTGTACGGTACTTGTGGACACTTGCTAAATGTTTTCGAATGACTCAGTGGTTTTACATGGTAGTTATTTATATACTACACTTTACAGGTCCAAACTGCTCCCCGAATACCCAGGAACTGAAAGCTGCCAGGGTATGTGGCCCCAAGCGATGCTCTCGTTGGGGTCCTTGGCACCAGCCTTGAGAAATGTACCCATCTAGTGCCACTGGCCTTCTATCAGGCGCTGGAGCGAACTTCTGGTTTGCTTTAAAAACACCTCTGAGATCTTCCCTATACAAGATTCCAAAGAATATATGATACTCCTTCCTCTAGGAAGTGAACTCCTTTCTCCACCTCCCCTGAGGGTGGCCTTGTTTTCTAAGAGTAAAGTATGAAACAGTGGGGGGGGGGGGTTACTACATAGCAGAGAAATGCCATCACTCGTTCAAGTGATCCAGGTTAATATCCGTGTTAGGGCGTGTTGATAACGTGTACCCTGGATACACTGTGATGAGAGTGGTACTTCACCTCAGTGGTCTTCCTCCTCAAAACTTATAACCTTAGTCTCACTATGAGAAAAGCATCAGACATGCACATCGTGGGACCGTCTACAAAATACTGGACCAGGACTCCTCAAAACGGCCACGGTTATCTAAACAAGGAAAGTCAGGAACTGTCAAGGGCAGTGGGGACTAAGGACAAGGAAACGCAATACGCTCTCCCAGATGGGATCCTAAAACAGAAGAGGACACGGGGAGAAAACGAATGAAATCAGAATCAAAGGTGGGGTGTAGCCAATAACAGCGATGTACCAGTGCTGGTTTCTTAGTGTGGCAAGTGATCCATGGTAATGTGAGATATTAATGATAGGGGAAACCAGGCGAGGCATAGTGGGGATTTCTGGACTATCTTTGCAAGTTTTCAGTAAAGATAAATCTCTTCTTCTTTTTTTTTTTTAATCTGGGAGAAGCACAACACCAATTCCATGCCAGGGGAAAGCCACCGGGCCTGCTCAGCATGCTGATGGGCCTGCTTTATTGTGGAGAGGGTGGCTGCAGGGCGGAGGTGTCGGAAAGGAAGGAGGTGCAAGGTCAGGGGCTCAGCTATAAAAACATGTCCTAAATGGGATGAGAACATCAGTGGGAAGCCAGTGTCTTATCTAAATAAATAGTTAAGTATTAAAATAAAACATTAAATATTAAAATAAAACATTTCAGTGCCACCTGAATCCAAGTAACTTTCTCTCCCTTCGGCACAGTGCTTGGCTGACAGATTCCAAAAGGAGGTTCAAAAGCCCACACTCCCCTCCATCTCCAGCTCAGGTCAAGTGTGGGCAGCGTGTCTAACAAACAGTTCTATTCAGGAGCTAGTAGTGCCGTCCCCAGGGGAGTGGGGGTGGAGGGACCCGGCTGTAGCTTTGAGAGTCCCTCTCCTCTCCCGACCCCACCTCATCTGGGCAAAGCAGGCTGTGAGGACACTGACACCAGCAGCTCCCTGGGGCCAGGCTGAGAGGGCCTGGCAGGCAGAGCTGTGAAATAAGGCTGAGAAGCAAGCCTCCTGGGCAGGTAATGTCTTCCTAGGGTCAGCAGGTCCATGAGAGACTCTACTCTCCAGGGAAAGTGAGAAAAAAAAACTGCTTGGCAGGTTTAGGGAAAAGAAGAAGGGTCACAGAACCAGCTTCAGAGTGTGGAGCCAAAATTAGCAGGTCCGGTAGCTCAGGACAGGGCTCTGGGGACAAAACCTGTTCCTAGACAATGAGCTCAACGCCAGAGGATGCTTTGTAAGGCCAACAGAGCTGGGGACAGAAAACGCAGCACCAAGTGTGGGTATGGGCAGAGAATAAAAGGACTGGGGAGGACAATCTGATTGGAAAGACTTGAGCTTTCAAAAATGACTTCAGCCCTGGCCAGTGGCTCGGTTGGTTGGAGCATCATCCCCTACCTACACCAAAAGGTTGCGGATTTAATTCCAGGCCAGGGTGCATACAGGAGGCAACCGATAGATGTTCCTTTCTTGCACTGATGTTTCTCTCTCTCTCTCTCTCTCTCTCTCTCTCTCTCTCTCTCTCTCTCTCTCTCCCTCTCTCTCTCTCTCTCTTCCCCCCCCCCCCAAATTAAAAAACAAAACAAACCATACCTTTGAGTGAGGATTATAAAAATGACTTCAGCAATTGCCGTGGAGTTAGAACAGTTTCCTAAACGGGGCCCTTGTGATGGGCGGGCCGCTCCTGTAGCCCTCCTCCCTCTGGGATCTTGACCAGTGGCTCCCCACTGCTTGTCCCGCCTCCTGAGGCAGCCCCCACTGTCCTTCAACCACATCACCTGCTCCAAAACCTTGAACCCCAGAGAACTTCTGTGAGAACCTAAAGAGACCTCCCCTCTCCTCCTGTCTGACTTCTCCCGGGCAGCAGCTCCAGAATCCCCTGGTACCGACTGGGCTCTGCCAAGTAGGGCTCCTCCCTGCTTGACCTGCAGCAACAATCACTTCTAGATAAACATCAGCTACACACAAAGAATAGCTGCAGAGGGAGAAGTGTTGGTCCTGCATCCAGAATCCTCTATTGGTGGGGTTGGTATCGGAGGTCCCTGCAAAGTAACAACACAAAATACAAAATGGAGATCAATGTAGCATCTTACCAGGTCTTTTGGGGGAAAGAAATTTGGGGACATGTGTCCTCCCTAGACTCCAGGTTCCAGGCTGCTTTTTAAAAGTCTCTGAGGAATTGACAGGGCACAGAGGACTTTTAGGGCAGTGAAAACCTACTCTGTATGATATTATAATGGTGGCTACATGTCATTGCACATTTGTCCAAGCCCATAGATTATACAGCACCAAGGGGGAGCCCTCAGGTACACTATGGGCTTATGTGTTCATGTAGGTTCACCAGGGTTAACAAATACCATTCTGATGAGTGATGATGATAGTGGGGAAGCAACCCATGTGTGGAAAAGGGGGATGTATGGAAAATTTCTGAACCTTCCTCTCAATTTTGTTGTGAAAAGAAAAAGTCCCTAAGGAATAAGCACACTGAAAATTAAATCTTTCTTTTCTGATCCCCGTCCCCCATCACACACACACACACACACACACACACACACACACCCGCAGTGGCTGTTACAGGAGTTACCACTCACCCTGTTGGGACAGGAATAGCAGGGTGTTGGCCTGCTGGCAGAGCAGAGATTAGAGGGAGACCCTCCCCCCAGAACTGCATTGGGGCAGCAGCCTCACAATGGGTGTGTGTGTGTACCCGCATGTGCACACCATTCAAAGTCATGAGCTCTGTTAGGTAACATGGGGCCAATCTGAGACTTTCATAAGCATCAGGCACTTTTGCTTTTGGAGACCACATCCCATATTAAAAATCACTAACATGTTGTTGCCCCATGTGAAATACAACATGTTTAACCACATAACGAGTGAATTCAGATACAGTTGACTAGCTGGAGTCATGTTACATTTTGCAGACATTTAATTAAACATCTATCAATTTTGATATCATAGTTTTCTTTTTCTTATTTTGAAAATTTCATATAGTCTTTCAAGTCTCACATTTTTATAGGCCCATGAAAAGTTCATTTGTCCATTTGTTGGATAAAGTGGTCCTGGGTCCACAGTAGCTACGTTCCACTGCCGGAAGCACCAAACAAGCTCCTAGCATCTGCTGGTAGGAGCCAAACTGCCTGATGGGCTCAGACACATCCATTTGAAGTACAGCATTTGGCAGCCTTCCTATGGGTTCTGTAGGCAGAACAGAGGAAGAACATTCCTGCCACCAGAATGAAGGGCCGTGTCCATGAGTAGGTGGTGAGCATGAGTTTCTAAATAAGGCATTTGGAATGCAAAACAGTCCAACTAGGCTAGTCATTGCACAATGACCACAGCCTGAAACTTGGAGCATCCGGGAGAGAGAGAAAACAGGGGAATGTGGTAGGAAGAGGTGGGAAGAAAGAAGAGCTAATTGAATGCTACAATTATTAAATTAAATTAAGAAAAAGCTCCCAAACTTTGATTTAAAATAACAGATTGAACATCCAATTTTATGGAATGAGGAGTGGTGATGAGGAGTTTAATTATGAAATATGCTAGGCATTATGCTAAGTTCTGGAGAAAGAAAGGCGCCCTTAGGAGGTTTGTTTATGCAGACAGAATATGTGTGATGACTTAATATGACTTGCTAGTCCAAATAAAGGAAACAAAGCAATAGTTATGGGGCAATAGATGAGGAGACATTAATCAATGGGACCTGGGGGAGCCCAGGAAGATCTCACAGAGACTGTGACATCTTAACTGGATCTTGAAGGGTGAAAGGAATTTTTCCAGGAGAGAACAGAACCCCAGAAAGAAGAGGCAAAATGAGCAAAACTCTATAAATAAATAAAACTAATGATGGCTAATTTTCATTGAGTGCTTTCTAAGCGCCAGGTTCTCTTCCAAGCACTTCACAGTAAGTAATTTTCCTCATAACACTCTTACAGTAAGAATGTCATTCCACTTTATGGCCGAGAAACCTGAGGCACAGGGGGTGGTGGTTTAAGTAATTGTGCGTAAGAGTCCCGATGCTCACCCTCCTCACCATGACCCAGGCAGGTGCTGGGGGTGGAGAGGAAGAGTCCATGTAACTGGACACAGGCCTCTCGGCCAAGACTGGAGAATTGGATGATGAGAGTGAATTTAGAAATTGGACCAGAAATTGGAGGATTCTTGAATGCCATGTTAGGTTTGGGGTTTTATCCTATACCTTTCTCAGAGTAGGGTCAACAGATCGTCTGCCTGAGGACTGGCTAGATTTCATATAAACACAGGTTCCTGGGTCTGGCCCCAGACCAACTGAGACAGAAGCTCTGGTATCTGAACTTTAAAAGCTCTCCAGGTGGTTCTTATGCACACTCATATGGCCATCTTTAAGTTGGGGGGGAGGGTAAGTGGTCATATTTGCGATCCAGAAAGCAGAACTTTGGCCAATGCATGAGTTGGAAAGGGAGAAGCCTTGAAGCAGAAGATCAACCAAGAGCCTCCTGTCCTCTCCAGCAGTGATGAGACCCTGGCCGGAGGGACACTAGCATTGAGAGGTGTTTTCTGTGGCAGAATGGTTGAATGATAAAGACTTGGTTTGGGTATACGGCTGGAGAGAGAGTGAGGTATGAACAATTAACTAATTATTTAAAAATTTCTGCTTGCATGGCCGATGATGGAGTTGGGCAGTAACAGAGCACAGGCTTGGATTTAGAAGACTTGAGTTCAAATGCAAGCTCTGGCACCCGCCAATAGTAAGTGGCAGCTCAGTTTTCTTATCTGCAAAGTTGGGACAATTTTCCATCTCATAGTATTGTTGTGAGGATTAAAGGACATGCTGTAAAGAAATATGCACATTCCTGACACTCAATACTTCTCATACGCATCTCCAAAAAGGAAGATTAAAGTGAAATTAAATTGAGAAGAACTTGTCTAACAAGCATCCCCAAGCCATTCTCACAGTAGGAACGCAGCCCAAACCCACTGCACAGGTTGGCGATAGATGTGCCTGGCCCTGCCTAGCTTAGCCCTCGCTGCCGATCTCAGCGCCAAGGATGAGCTGGGCTGAGAAAGAATGTGCTGACTGAGGTCGAGCAGAGCTGGCCGTAGGTCAGTGGTAAGGCTCCGCCTGGCACCAGCGTCTTCCAAGTTGGGCAAGGGCTTCTCCAACAGCACATCTGCAAATTCCCTCACCAGGGGGCTGGCAGGCTGGGCAGACCAGCAGCCAAGCCCAAGGACACCTGCTGGACGATGCTGGTGGGGAGAGCATCAGGCCTGGGAGCATTTACAGTTGTGGAGAAGGCATCCTGAGTCAGGTGAGGGGGTCCAAGGGCAGGAGTAGAATTGCCAGACGATACACAGGATACCCACATCTTTAGCACACAGAAGAAAAAAAAAAGGCTTCTGAAATGCTGGCCTCGAAGACCCTCAACTTGTGTCATGGTGACATAAAATCATAAATAGGAAGGCATTTTCATTTGAGGAGGAAAGTCACATCAGGCAGGTTTCTTGTCATCTGTGGGCTGCTCATTGTGACACAAAATACTGACAGCAGCTGCCAGGTGAGACATGTCAGGCCCAGTTAACTCAGCATCTCCACAAAGATGCTCTTTCCCAGAGACTCGGGCAAAAACAGCACAATCCCCAGGGCCCAGCTCTTGGAAGGGAGCCTTCCAGCCTCAGCCAAAAACGGGCCATCCATTGGAATCCCACAGAGCACAGGTTCTAAATCCTCAGCCAGAATCTCCCCTGCTCCCATCAGCCTGTCAGGATCGGTGCTGGCGCTCACCCAGCAGACTTGGTCAGTGGGCCTTGGGGAGGACTTCCAGTGAGGGAAGGGGGACTGCAAGCTTAGCTTTCTTTTCCTTTTGTCTTCCTGCTCAGCCCTCCCCCATCTCAACCCTGTCCCCTGTCTCCTTCCAGCCCCAAAACCCTGATGAATCTGGATTCCCACAGCACCAGCTGCTCTGCAGAGCAGAGCAGAGGTCGGAGAGAGGGTGGCCTTTCCCATCCTTTTTGTTCCAGTTCAGTGGCCTGGCCTAATGTCTTTGCTATCTTAGGTGATAGGCATGAGGGACTGGCGGCCAGGCCAAGAAGGGGAGTGGGAAATTCAGTAGAGCGGCTTTTTGTTTATTTCTAGCCGGAAGTTAGGAATTACCCCAGAGCACGGGCTGTGTTTTCAGCTGACAGCTTTGTGTTCAGCCTCTGATAAAAGTGCTCCCGCTGACTTCCACATCCTCTGCCGCCGGCTTTATTGATAAAAGCTGCAGATGACGCGGGGAGAGCTTGGCTTTCCGCCCGCTTGTCTCTGCTCAAGTCCGTGCTTGGCTGAAAGCAAGTGACCAGCACCCAGATCTGCCAGACGGCTTCAGGAAATACGCTCACCGAGTCAGATGTCATTCTATCTAGACGCTGGTGTTGAAGAAGTTCTAAGGCCGTCAGTTAGTGCTGGGGTTTGGGCCCCAAATTCCCCCAACATCCCGATGACAACAATGGCAGCAGGGCCAAGACTATGACGGCAGCTTGCAACTTGGGAAGCACATGCCAGATTGTGAAATCTGATACTATCATTAAAGCCTGATACCTCTGTGGAGACATTGCTGCGTGGTTTTAGAATCATCGGCTCAGACCACACTGCCTCACTCTGACACTGCTACCTCTGTGACCATGGGGAAGTGAATTAACCTCTCTGTGCCTCAGGTTCCTCATCAGTGAAATGGATAACGGAAGTGCTACTTCAGGAGGTTGTTGTGAGGATGCAATGTGTTCATCTTCATAAAACACCTGGAACCATGCCTGGCGCATAGCAAGTGCTCAATAACTGTCGACTACTATTATTTTTTAAATCCTCACAATGATACTGCAAGGAATGCACATTGACAGATTGAAAACTAACTTCAAAGAGTTTAAGAACTTGTCCAAGTAACACATGGCAAGTGATGGCACCCTGACACTTCAGATACTATGCACCAACCTCCACGCGAGATGCCTCAGTGTGGGGAAGAGACTGGAGCGCTGCCTGGGTCTGGTGATTCCGAAGATGTCCTTTTGAGTTTACCCAGGACACTGAAGAAAGGGAGGAGGGAGGTGCAGGGTGGTGCAGGGTGTCAGAGTGAAGACATCACTTTGGGAGAACAAACAGCCAACCTGAAGATTGTAGGATCAGAAGGATGTAATTAAGGTGAGGGACATTAGACTTGCTCCGTCCATGCTTTTGCTATAATGCAATGAGCTCCTTAGAGTGAAATTTTAGCAAGCAGAGTTGCCCCATGTAACTACCAAAACCTTGTCTTTCATAGTGGAAAAGGGTGGAAGACTATAGTTTAGGTTTCAAGCAAAAGACACTCTTTTTTTTTTTTTTAAATATATTTTATTGATTTTTTACAGAGAGGAAGAGAGAGAGATAGAGAGTTAGAAACATCGATGAGAAAGAAACATCGATCAGCTGCCTCCTGCACATCTCCTACTGGGGATGTGCCAGCAACCCTGGTACATGCCCTTGACCGGAATCGAACCTGGGACCTTTCAGTCTGCAGGCTGACGCTCTATCCACTGAGCCAAACCGGTTTCGGCAAAAAGACACTCTTGATTGTTGTGGTTGACAAGGTGCTAATAGTTTCTCATAATCTCTCAAATTTTCGTTAAGTGTTTGTCACATGGGTTGTAATTAAGACCCCTACTCCAGGGGGACCCTGATAAGCGTCTCTCCGTCTGCCAGGTTCCATTTTCTCTAATTGGTTTGAGCATCTGGGCCTGTTAAATGGGATTTACACCCGTCCGAAGCAGTTTTCCCTATGTACACATTTGGTCCTTGTTATCTACTTTTAGTGAAAGAAATTTCCCCCCAAACTGAGTTACACTGGGAATTAAAATCCCTGGCACTAAAAATCTCTGTTGTTTTAAAACACGGACAAAACCATCCTAGGTTTCTGCTGAAGTACATTATTTTACAAACTGGAACAGGGAGCTTTTTTTGTAAACCTACTATTTAGAAAACAAACAAACAGTGAAACCCACATACAACTATTTCAGAAATGCTACCACATCGAAAAGAAATTCTCTTGCCAAAATGCCACCATATAAAGAACATGATTGAGGCAAAGGGCACTTACTGAAATGCCACCAACATCATATCGAGTAGAATTGGAAATAAAATGAATCTTCTGCTTAACTCCATAAAGTTTTATTCAAATCACTCCTTATTTTAAAAAATGCAACATATGATATTAAATCATATTTATTTAACAGTAGAATATCAGCTTCCTTTATGTAAGGACAATAAAATTGTTGGATCAGTTTTTGGTATCAGAAAACATGAGGGTGCTAAATTGCAAACAGTCAAGAGATGACAGGGTTGGGTAACAGAAGACCTGAGTTCTTAACACAGGTGCCAGGTTCATTGTTTATAAGCGAGTAACACATTAACCCAAAGCATTGGCCGAACACAACAGCAGCCATGTGTTATCTCTCACAGTTTCCATGAGTCAGGAATTTGGTGCTGGTTTAGTTTCTCGTGAGATTGTAGCCATGTCCAGCAGGCTGCACTAGCTGAAGGCTTGACTGGGGCCGCAGGAGCAGCTCCCAAGGTGGCTCACTCACTCGGCTGGTACGAAGTGGTGTGGGCTATTGGTAGGAGGCCTCAGTTCTTCTCCACATGGACTTCTCCATAAATTGCTTGAGTAGCCTCAAGGCATGGGGCTGCCTTCCCCCAGAATGATTCAAGAGACTGAGATGAAACCCGCGTGCCATTTGCCCTCCACCAGACTCTCTTAGTCCTGCAGGCTGCCCATGATCCAATGTGGGAGGCGACTACACAAGGGCATGAATGTATCAGGAGGCAAGAACCATTGGGGCCATCTTAGAGACCGGCCACAACAGGTGCTCTAACACTAACCTGTTCCAAGAAGCCTTCTGTGACCTTCCAGCTAGTGCCAAGAATTCCTTTATTTTCCCATATCCAACTCCATTCAACACCCCACTAAATGCTTCTGCTTTTAGTTATAGACGCACAGAAATGTAGAGCTGAATAGCACTGTACTAGTCACCTATTTCAATTTCAAATGCCTCTTGAGATCATTTATTAAAATCTGTGATCTTCTCCCATAAGCTCCTGAGGACGGGGACCATGCCCCATTTTAATCTATTCCCAGTTCCCAGCATAAAATCTATAATGTAGAGGTGCCCTGTGAACGCTGACGGGTGTGTTTTACTTGCCTAGGTGAATCCTTTTCGTTCTCTAGGCCTCAGTTTTCTCGTTTGTATTAGACTAACTGATTTTTAAGCCACTTTATCCTGTGAAAAGCCTTCTTTCCTCGTGGGGTGTGGCCGTGTGGCAGGATAGGTCTTCACCACTCCGTGGACCACCTTCTTTAGGTTTGGGATCGTCTCCTGGCTATGGTACTGTGGAAGCAGCGCCCTCAAAGACAGTGTGAAATAAATCGTCATCCCAGGGTTCAGTTTCTGAGCCAAGGCTACTTCAAAAACACTTCCCAGATGTGTTGTGGGAAGGGGAAAAAGGAATGAGAATTTGAGACACAAAGGTTCCCTTACTCTGTGACTCCCCAGCTCGAAAACCCCCTTGGCTCCCTTCTGCCTACAAAGCAAACCTTGAATTCCTTAGTCGGCCTCCAGAACTACAAACCACCTTGCCCTGCATGGACCTCTTGCTCCAAGCATGTTGTGTGGTGGCTGCACCCTGCCCGGAGCTGCGTTTTCTTTATCTGTGGTAACCCTTTACCACAGTGTGGCCTCTGCCAAGCAAACTCTAGGCCGGCACTTTCCAAAGATCCCTCAAACGGGGTGTAAGTTGTTTTGGAAGCTGTATTCTCAAGAGACGCTTGAAATTAAAGCTATAACAAGACGCATTAAAATATATATGCCATGTAATTTTTGTTCAAACATTTCATCTACTAGGGAATGGAAAGTGGACCATAAATCAATTGTGCCTTCTCAGGTTTCAGCTGATGTACCCAATCACGCTAGAGAGGAAAGAGAGAGACCTGGACGTGAACCTGTCCTATCAGGGGGCTGGTAACCCCCGCAGAGGCGGGACGTCCTGCAAACAGCCCCTCATACCCCATGTATCTCACATACCAGTTTCCATTGGTCTGGAGCATGAAGCCCCTGCATGGGGAGCTTCATAAAAATAAATTCACTTAAACTTCCCCATTAAGCCTTTCTCACTGTTAAAAGATGGCCATAAGGGGATCATGCTGATACGGCTTTTCCTCAAGGCACTTGTCCAATGCGGTTCTAAGCAGGTGGTGTTTTCCTAGGCTCACTCTTTTGTTTGGAAAATGTGGTGAGAACTTTGCTGAAAGCAGTCAATCACCCAGGAAGTACAGACAAGCCCATTCTTACCAAGTTACTCCTAAGTACACTGACCTCATTATTTGCCCATCAGATGAGCAGGTATTTATTTAATGTGTCTCTTTGTGTAGGGTTAGTCAGTTGGTCTGTGTGCCTGTCATCTCTCTGTCTACATTACTGCTGTGTGTTTCTTAAAAAGGGGGTTGTGGCTTAAGGGTGGCGACAGTACTGTACCACATAAAATGGCACTGGGGAAGGGCATCAGGATGAAGGTGACAGAAGGTGCAGGGAGCCCTGGCTGGGAAGCTCAGTTAGTTAGAGCATCATTCAGATATGCCAAGGTTTTGGGTTTGATCCCTGGTCAGGGCACATTCAAGAATCAACCAATGAATGCAAAAATAAGTGGAACAACAAATAGATATTGCTCGCTCGCTCTCTCAAACCAATCATTTAAAAAATAATAGTGCAGGGAAAAATCTGTGGGTCTAACCCAGCCGTGGGCAAACTATGGCCCGCGGGCCGGATCTGGCCCGTTTGAAATGAATAAAACTAAAATAAAAAAAAAAAGATCGTACCCTTTTATGTAATGATGTTTACTTTGAATTTATATTAGTTCACACAAACACTCCATCCATGCTTTTGTTCCAGCCCTCCAGTCCAGTTTAAGAACCCATTGTGGCCCTCGAGTCAAAAAGTTTGCCCACCCCTGGTCTAACCTAACCAGGCCCATTTAACGCAAATCCTGAGAGGCAGCAGGCTGGATGCACCAGTAGCCCCCACCATTCACATTGCACATCACAATTACCCAGAGCGTTCCCTTCTGTGACCTCACTTGGCCCTTGCAATGGCCCTGTTAGGTAGGCATTATTATCCCATCTTACGGATGAGAAGAGCTGGGACTTAGAGTGTGATGAGGATCTTAGTCACATGAGAACTTACTTGCAAAATCACTTATTCGCACTGGAGCTCGGTTGCAGAGCCAGCTCTAAATCAAGTATGAAGTTGGCAAAGTTGTCCAGTCAGTGCCTGTCTTCCCCCTCAGCACACCTTCTAACAGGGCCAAATGTCCATAAAACCAGCCTACCTCAGGTGAGGGCACTGAGAAGCCCACAGAGCTTCTCCAACAGCGGCGCTTGGCAAGAGCAACAAATGAGTAGAGGAGAGAATGTGGGACCCTCCTCGGATCTTTCAAATCACAGTACACAGGCCACACCCCTGCAATGCACGCTGGAGAGGCTGGCCCTTCTGCACACAGGGAACCAGGGTTTGGAAAGAGCCCCCATGAGAAATCAAGGTGCACAGTGAGGTTTCCCTCTAGGCTCCTTCTTGGGCACCTCCCATGACACTTTCGTTTCTCCCTGCTGTATTATTGAGCATAAAGGGGGCTGAGCCTGAGGCAGATGCCTGCCCTCCTGTTCCTATTGACACCCCTGTCCCACCTTCTCTGAATCTGCTCTCCCAGACCTCCCTCACTGACATGATTTACTGCCCTCATTTTAGAGGATGCTTAGCCATATTCAAAGAATTTCATACCTTTCCCACAAGGAAATCCCCTGAGGAAGGTGACATGGTGTCTAAAAGAAGAAACGGGAATGAAAGCGATTCGCCCAAACCATGCAGTTTCTCCTTCCCCTCCCAGGCCTTCTCTAACTTGACTTTGAGCCGGGCCAAGACCCAAAGGCATTTCTTTTTAACTTAATTATTTCCAAAGAGCTATAGCTAGAAATCAGGCACACACATGTCTGCCCTACACCCCTGTGGGCCAGCTGGGCTCCGGGAGTCAGAGAGCTGATGGGTGACAGCAACTCCCTTCCCCACAAACACACAGACTCTTTCAGATGATGAGTGGTCTCCCGGGTGGAGCACAGCTTGTGGGGCAGAAGCAGACTGTCCGTGTCACCTGCTGGTTCGGTCAGGAGACTGTACTGTGGAGGAAGAGGGGGGAGACTGGCGGCTTGGCGGTGCCACGAGGGTTGGTCGTTGGATGGAGCCCCTGCCTGCCTCCCTCCCAGGAGTTAGATAGTTTGATACCAGATTGTTTCCCGCTGCAGCCCGTGAACAGGGCCTTTGTCAGCAGCATCTGTGGGGGGAGGGCAGCCCACTGTGCACTTGCTTCCAGAACTGCTTTGTCATAGGCTCTGCTGGTTATTCAGAAACTGCCAAACATTGGCTTCTTGGACTAGAATGTTGTCTCTTGCCGATTAAAAGTGGGTGATTCAGATGCATTTATCTCTCTCCCACCCACCCACTCTTTTTATTTTTTTTCTGAATCTAAACATTCCAGTCTCTTGTTTGATAGGCAGAAAAAAAGGGTTCTGGATTCTCATGGAGTCTCTTCCAGATTTTCGTAAGTGTGTGTGTGTGTGTGTGTGTGTGTGTGTGTGTGTGTATGTGTGTGTGTATGTGTGTGTGTGTGTGTGTGTGTGTGTGTGTGTGTGTGTGTGTGTTCGGGAGTGGGGAGGGGGTGTTCTTGTCTTACTTTTTGCCCATTTGAAAAGTAAGGCTACTCATAGATTTTACTCTAGGGCATATTTCTGAGGGTGTGTGATAAAGTAAGTGAACGTGCTGAGCTCTTCAAGAGGTAGAAGCTTCCGTTCATTTGTACATAATATTTGTGGAGTGTAGAGCTCAGTGAGAGGTCTTTGAGTGATAGAGGCTGCAACTTTAATAAGTAATTCAGCAGAGGTCTGATGCTTTCCTTGGGCAAAACTCCCCGGAGAGAGGCAAGAGCCATGGTTCAGCTCTTGGATTTGTAAGCACATGAGATGGGAGGATGTTCAAAGCCTTGGACTTGCTGAGCCTCCCAGGACAGGCACAGGAGGAAGTGGTCAAGAGCAGCCACCCGCCCAGGTGCCAAGGGATCCTGGTCTGGGTGGTCTGGGTGCCATTCCTGTTTGCGAGCTGGAAAGGAATGCTCCAGGCTGAGATGCTACAAGGTTGTGCTTAATTCCAGTCTCCCCTCCCAAACCACGAGCCCTCCTCCACCCTTTCAGGAAGCCTTACCCGGTAAACATTTGCAAACGCTAAAGGTAAAGTTGAAACTTTGTATGTTCTTAATCCCTAAGGAGAGCTTCATGGGTAGTTGAGAATCTTAAAAAGAGCACGAATGCCTTTTGCTGAACAGAGCAACTTTCTCAGAGCAGCAGAAAGGGAGAGGCCATTACTAAATTGGTTCTCCCCACAGCCCATGGGCATCCTCAGGGAACACAGGGCTGGCCCGGCACGCACAGCTATAAACACACTCCAGGCGCTCCTGGCGCAAAAACCCAAATCCACACCCTCCTGCTCTGAGCCACTCCTTAGCTTCTACTTTCTTTGTTCTTCCTTCCTCAGCCAACATTCTTAAAAGAGTAGTGCACACTCGCTGTCTCCACTAACGCAGCGCACACTCTTGAGCCCCTCATGCTCTGGCTTTCACTCCAACTTGCCCCTGAATGCTCTTCCTCAGGCTACTGGCCACCTCCTAGTTGCCCAGTCCAATGGCTGTTCAGTTCGGCCTCTCCTCCCAGAGCTTCTGGAACACTGCACCCTTTCACGCTTCTGAATCTTTAGCTGTGGTTCTTCCTTATTGGCTTCCTCTGTCCCTGAAAAATTGGCTTTCCCCATGGTTCTGGTCTTGATCTTCTTTGCGTTCTGCATGCTTCATATTTTTAGTGAGCATTTGTCATTCTTTATGTCTGACCAGCCCCTCTGAACTGCCTTATTCTGCCTGAGAATTCTCCACCTTAAGAGTTTAGGTGGGAAGCAGAGATAGTCTAGATCAGTGATGCCGAACCTTTTGAGCTCGGCCTGTCAGCATTTTGAAAAACCCTAACTTAACTCTGGTGCCGTGTCACATATAGAAATGTTTTGATATTTGCAACCATAGTAAAACAAAGACTTATATTTATGATATTTATTTTATATATTTAAAATGCCATTTAACAAAGAAAAATCAACCCAAAAAAATGAGTTCGCGTGTCACCTCTGACACGCGTGTCATAGGTTCACCATCACTGGTCTAGATACTCACATTCCCAGCTTCCCTTGCAGCTAGGGTGCAGGTAAGTGACACAGGCTCTGACAAATAAATGCACCTGAAACCCACCTTTGAGTGGGGAGCCAGGCTCAAAAAGGCATGCACCGGAGGGCTCCATTCTGGGGAGGACAGATGCTGCTATGTCCAGGTTCTAGAAGTAGTGTCCAGTATCCAGTGTTTCAAGTTATGATGTTTGCACCTAGCATTTCTGTGGTCAGTGTGGGGGCCATCCTCTGCTTTCCACAAAGATCTTTCTCTTGAGCCACAGCATCGCATCATCACATTTGCAGGCCTTGCTGCCACCTTCACACCATGTCATTCACTGAATGTCCTTAATTCCATCTTGATTTTGTGTCCTCCCGTGTGTCAGCACCACTATATTAGTTCAGGATCTCATTAGCTCTCATCTGCAGTATTGATACAGCTTCCAATGAATTTCCCCACCTCTTGCTTCATACTTTGCAATCTAATTTGCACTGCAGCTAGAGTTATCTTTCCCAAATATAAATTTGACTTTGTTGCTCCCGCACTTAAAATCTTCCAGTAGCTCCCCATTGTTTTCAGGATAAAATCTGAACCTTCTAACATGACACTCAGGTACCGTTTCCCACCATTGTCTGACATACACCATGCTCCAGCCATATCTGACTGGTTGTGTTTCCTACATACACACTGATTTATACCTCTAGGCCTTTGCCTGCAATTATTTTGGAGATCTCTGCCTAGTCCAGGTTCACTCACCCACAAGCAGTAGTGACTTACTAAGTATCTCTAGTAATGACTGAGAGCCAAGCCTAGTGGCTCACTGAAAGGCCCTCACCTTTAGAGACTAGAAATGTCTGCTTCGCTGAGTCCTGTGTCCCGTGTCCTCAGAATAAACAGGACCTTAGGTGCCTCCTTTCCTTCCTTCCTCCCTTCCTAATTCATTCATTTATTTCTTCAGCACATATTTGTTGAATGCCAACTAAATGTCAGGTGCTGAGCTGGGTATTAGTATTGAGCAGTAGAGTGATAGCATTGCCCATCTTCGTGGAGTGCAGAGCCAGCTGAACTCCCACTGCTTGAGGCTAGCCTGCTCGCCTGGGCTTCTGCACTGTCTGCTGAATTCCACCCCGGTTCCAGCTTTCTCCTCTCCTACTGGCCAGCTCCCTTCTTCTTCTTTACTGTCAGAGGGTTGCATCCTAATTACCATGTTCTTTCCTCTACCTTGCTTAATTTCCTTGATCCTCAACTCTGTCATCCACCCATCCCTCTAAACCTTCGACAGTGTGCCTCACTCCCTCCCTTGAGTCAGATGCCTTGATTACTAATGCCAGTCCTGGCTGGACTTGACTTGGCCACACTAAATGATGTTTTGACTTCATCTTCTTACTCTTCTGTAGATGAAAATAGCTTCTTTGATCACAATCTCTCTCAGCCTCCCATCCATACATCACTCACTGTTCACTTCCTCCTCTCCCCATTGGGTCACTGCAAGTCCTGCTATTTATGATTTTCAATGTCTGGCAAATATTTACTCTACCTTCAGACTGGGCAAAGGTCATCGCATCTGGGCAGTCCCCACTCCACCCCTACTTTCCTCACACATTTTCTTTTGGATATGCTCAGTCTTTATCAGCATTTACCCAATTCTAATGTAATTCTGTCTTTTCCACTTGGCTGTAAATTCCATGGGGCTGGTTCTGTGTCTGAAAGCATTATTGTATCCCTTGTGCCTGGCCCCATAGGTAATATCGAGTAGAATGTAATCCTATCTAATAATAGACAAAGATGGTAATTGACCATACCTTCGCTATGCCTCCCATTGGCTAATCAGCATGATATGCAAATTAGATGCCAACAAAGGTGGCGGCTAATTTGTATACTGCAGGCAGGGTGGGACAGCATGAGCCGCCATCCAGGCCCTGTGTGCAGCCCTGGGCGGCGGGGACCCCCGTGTGCCACCTAAGCTCTGCATCACCTAAGCCTCGCCCCCAGCCGGGACCCCCGTGTGCCGCCTAATCCACACACTGCCTAAGCCCCACCTCCAGCCAGGACCCCATGGCAATTAGAGAACAGGAAAGTGCCGCCCACAGACAGCACCCAGCAGGGCCTGACCCTGGGTGCCCTGGCGATCCAGCCATTGGTGAGCAGGAAAGTGCAGCCTGTAGGCAGCACCCAGCAAGGCCTGCTCCTGGATCTCCATGGCAATCCCAGAGCAGGAAATGGCGGCCTGCAGGCAGCCCCCCCTTGTGCGCCTGCTGCTGGGTCATCGTGGCGATCCTAGAGCAGGAAAGGGCAGCCTGCAGGCAGCACCCCACCCTGGCCACAGCTCAACAGAGAGTACAACATGCAGTAGAGGCCAAGAGCCTGAGAGATCAACAGAGAGGGGCGCCTGCTCCAAGCCTCCACGGTGTGGCTGGGGGCAGGCCCCCAGCAGACACACACACACACACACACACACACAGCGCCTACTCTGAGCCTCCAATGTGGCTGGGGGCAGACCCCCAGCGGGGACACACACACACACACACACAAGCACGGGATGCCTGCTTCGAGCCTCTGCTGCCAGACTGTGGCCATCAGTAGGACATCCACTGAGGGTTCCCGGACTGAGGGGCAGGCTGGGCTGAGGGAACCCCACCCCCCAGTGCATGAATTTTGTGCACCGGGCCTCTAGTGTAAATATAAATACAGTAAATGCCAGGAGAAAAATCCAAATCTCACATGGAATTCATATTCCTAAAATTAGATCACTTTTTCAGTGTTCCCATTTCTATTAATGGCACATAAATACTTACGCAAGCAATGGGATAGACAAACAGTGTTATTTGTTTAGTCCTAAATTCTCAACTAATTTCTCATTCCTTTTCGGTGACAAATGTTTAATGACTAGCTCTTTGGGAGAAAGACCCTATTTTGTAGAGTTTGCCAATTTCTGTAGTGTAAATACTCTCACCACAGCTGATTTTGAGCTACCAACATGATGGTACTAAATGTAGAGTTGGGAAAACATGCACAATGACTCTTGGGAGCCAATAGGACAGGGGTGGGCAAACTTTTTGGCTCGAGGGCCACAATGGGTTCTTAAACTGGACCGGAGGGCCGGAACAAAAGCATGGATGGAGTGTTTGTGTGAACTAATATAAATTCAAAGTAAACATCATTACATAAAAGGGTACGGTCTTTTTTTTCAATAGTTTTATTCATTTCAAACGGGCCGGATCTGGCCCGCGGGCCATAGTTTGCCCACGGCTGCAATAGGAGCTAGCTCCTATACACTACTGCCTTCACTCTTCATAGTAAGTTGGTTCCAGGTTCAGCTAATCCTCCCTTAATTCTCAACACCCAACTCTTCTTTATCACTTCATTCCTGACCACATCTACCCTTCCTTCCATACTATACCTTTTCTCCAGAGGAATCTTTCCAATGTTACAGTTTTTCATTGTGTTAGTTTCATGTAGCTGCCATAACAAATTGCCACAGACTTGGTGGCTTAACACAACACAAATGTATTATTATATCACATTCTGGAGGACAGAAGTCTGACATCAGTTTCACTGGTCCAAAATCAAGGTGTTGGCAGGACTGTGCTCCCTCTGGATCTGTTCCTTGCCTCTTCCAGTTTCTAGTGACTGCTAGCATTTCTTGGGTTGTGGCTGCATCACTCCAATCATTGTCCCTATGGTCACATTGCCTTCTCCTCCTTCATCTGTGTCAAATCTCCTCCTCCTCTCACAGGGACATTTGTGATTACATTTAAGGCCCACCAAGATACCCTAGGACAATGTCTCCATCTCATCAACCTTAACTTAATCACATCTGTAAAGACCCTTTTTCTTATAATATTGACATCTTTGGGGGGCCATTTTTCAGCCTACTGTATTCATTGCTTATGTCTTTCCCATTAGAGTTTGCCATAGATAGCACTGACTGAGCCAGCCTTTCTGGTGCACTCGCCAATGCTTTCCTCTGCTTGCTTGGCTTTTTTTTTCAGTCTGTTTGGTTTACCTCTAGTGATCTCATCTATATATACAAAAGCCTAAGCGACTGAACAACCAAACTACCAAACGACTGGTCATCTGGTTGCTATGATGCACACTGACCACCAGGGGGCAAACGCTCAACACAGGACCTGCCCGCCTGGTGGTCAGTGTGCTCCCACAGCCAACCTCCCGTGGCCCCTCCCCCCTGCTGGCCAACCCCCTCAATCGGCCCCAATCACCAGCTAGGCCGAGGGACCCTGCCCATGCACAAATTCATGCACCGGGCCTCTAGTCCACTAATAATCCTAATTTCCTGGTGATAGTCTTTTGACACATAGTAAATAGGTTTTTTCCCAAAGGAAAACAAACATGGAGTTATTTCAATGGTTATAAAATCTATTTGGATATTAACTTGCAATGGTGCTGGGCTCTAAACTGGAGTGCATGTGTGTATGCGTGTCCTATGTTCTTCATCAGAACAGTTCCTTAGGATGTGGAGAAGATAAATCACCCCTAAGGGAATGGCCATTGCTAATAAATTGTCAGGAACATATCTCCTTGGGGACTAGCTTAATGGCCCTATATGATGCTCATTAATAAATGTTCACACATCTAGAAGCACATCTTTGCCCCTAAATGTAGAAAATTAGGGAAGTAGGGGAATGACATAACCTAACATCACTATTGGCATGTTGATGCCAATAAAGCTTTGGTGACCATCTTTGTGCAATTTGTTTTTCCATATTTAAGGTTATTTCTTTATATTCAAGAATTCTCAGAATAACTGAGTCCAACGGAAGATTGTTAAAAAGACTACACATCACACTTCTGGGCTTCAATGACTTTATACATTTTGGCCCAGAGATCAAGTCCTTTTATAATCAGCCTACCTCTACCTATTCAAACTTCTTCTAAACTATTTCCCCATGAGAACCATCCACTACAGCCCAGCTGGTCTCCTCCTGACTCCTCCATGCTGTGTGGCAGTCCTTTAGCTCTGGTCTAGCTTCTCAGGTTCCTCGGATGCCCACTGTTAACAGAATGTCCATCCTTTGCCCTTGCTTTAAGACCCAGTTCAAATCTCCTCTCAGGAAAACATTCCCTTTAAATGGCTGTCCCATTTGGGATCAGTGCCATGCAGGGTTTAAAAGAATTTTGACATGGAGTCAGAGCTTCTGGGTTTATGTCCATCAGATGCCTTAGATAAAAGTCACACGTCCTTCTGGCCTCAATTTCCTCTTTCATAATCCTGGCTGGCTACCTCCAAGGTACTGTCAGGAATAAATAAAATGAGTGCAACATGTTTGAAAAACTTCATAAATGCAGGGTATTAACATCATTTCTTCCTTCACCAATCATCCTTTTGACCTTGTTTGTGCTACATAATTAATAGCATTTAATATACTGACCTATTTATTTTTCAATAGCCTCACAGCCTAAAACTGTATTATTACTTGATATAATGTTGCATAGGAAGCTGGCTTGATCTCCATGGCGTGTGTGTGTGTGTGTGTGTGTGTGTGTGTGCCCTCCAGCTACATTGGGACATATCAGGGTAGGAACGATGTCTTATGCTACTTCTGTTCCCCACAACACTCAGCGCAATGCTGGGCATGACAAAGGTGCTGAGTAAACACTTGACTGGCACTCGTATAGCTATGCCACCACACCATGCCAGCTAACTTCCTTCTTAAGAGTTTAAATTATCATTACATTTAGGATTTCAAGGTGTTCTGCATTAGCTACAGGGCATTGTGTCTGTCTCAAAGCAATGGTCTGTGCCCTCCAACAAAACAAGCTGGGATGCTGGTGGGGATTTTGTACTAACCTCTCACCATGGCTTCCGGAGCTGCTGGAGATTAACATGCTTGCATTTAAGTTTTGGTCAGTGTTCCTTCGTGGTTCTTTCTCTCTTCTTTTTTCTTTTGTTCCACTTATTTATGCATTTGTTGGTTGATTATTGTACGTACCCTGACGGGGAATTGAACCTGGAATCTTGGCATATCGGAACGAGGCTCTAATCAACTGAGCTACTTGGCCAGGGCCATGGTTCTCTTTATTATCATCCTTTCCCCAGTATTTTTTTAAAGATATAAATCATGGATAAAATATAAGAAAACAAACAAAAAATGGGAATCTTCAAAGTAGACATTCCAACCAAACATTTCTGAAAAAGCTTCTTTAACAGTGACTAGGAAACTATGTGATACAGATTCACCACACTTTAAGAAAACCCAATTTCTAAAAGCCCAAATTTCTAAAATGACAATTCAGAAATAAATTTTCACAGGAGTCTTTTACTAGGCAATTTTTCACTCTTGTATCACTCTGAAGTCAATTAAAATAGACTTGATGTTAAAATGTTTAATTTTACTCAGCAAATCAAGACCACAAGTATTGAATAAACTGAATTGCACCT
The DNA here is from genome assembly GCF_014108235.1 of Myotis myotis. NCBI lineage: Eukaryota > Metazoa > Chordata > Mammalia > Chiroptera > Vespertilionidae > Myotis > Myotis myotis. The sequence goes on from NW_023416324.1 coordinate 71,486,143, forward strand.
GGACAAATGTAGTAATTGCATACTCATGACAATCTTTATTCTTGGTATTTACTTGCTCTGTGAGTCATTGTAAAAGGGATGGTGATTTTTTGCTTTCCCTACCTTGGTTGAAATGTTTCAGCATAAAGATATGTGATAAAAGAGGGTTTTCTTATCGTAAGATGAGACACCAGGGTTAGTCTCAATTGGAGGAATTTGTATTCCAATTAAGCAAAAATTATCTTTTCAACTCTCCTTTGATAGTTGGCACTGAACCAAGGGATTTAACATTAGCTTTCTTCAGAATCCAGGTGTGGCTAAGTGGAAGCAATTTAGTTTGCCCCAGGAAGTCACAGAAATTATTGAAACACTAGAGGTCTTCAGTGTTCCCTTCACTAAAGCTAACTTTTCAGGTCCGCCTCCTTCTGCAAAGAACAGAAAACTACTGTATTTTAGAGCTGACAGGGACCAGAGAGGGCATCCTATATAAATTCTCCATCCTGCTCTAGCCAGTTTGGCTCAGTGGATAAAGCGTTAGTCTGCAGACCAAAGGGTCCCAGGTTCAGTTCTGGTCAAGGGCACGTACCTCAGTTGCAGACTCCTCCCCAGCCCGGGCGTGTGCAGGTGGCAACCAATTGATGTGTTTCTCTCATATTGATGTTTCTCTCTGTCTCTTCCTCTCTCTCCCACTCTCTCTAGAAATCAATGGAAAAATATCCTCTGGTGAGGATTAAAAAATATAATAATTTAAACTAAAAAAACCCACACCTATAAATCCTTCATCCTGCAGCTCAGGGGAATAAAGGAACTGGCGTAGCTCAGCCTGTTTCCACATTTGTAAAATCAGGTTATATTACTTGCCTGCCCACCTCTCAAAGGTATTTTGAGGACTAAGTGAATGGGCTTTTTAAATGAAAAGTATAAGGCATTATTATTTTCTCCAGTCACTTTGGTGGTTTTAAATCAGTTCTGCACATTCTTTAACTCCTCCCACCCAGAAATGTCCTCCTTTCAAATATAGGCAGCCAACCTTAGAGATTGGCTTATAATCAATAGACGCAGCCAACCTCTGAGGTCATGTCAAAAAGGCTATTCGGCTTCCTCCTGGTTCCCTTGGGACACACACTCTGGAAGAAGATGGGCACCATATCAGAAGTCCGGCTACCCTGAGACCGCCATGCTGTAGGGAAGCCGGGGAGAGGCCACCAGGAGAGGCCACGTGGTCAACAGTCCTAATCTTCAAGTGCCTCCCAGGCCAGGTCCCAGGCATGTCAGTGAAGGAACCCTCGATGTCTCTAGCCCCAACCACTGAGATACCCCGATTCTGAACCTTCCCAGTCGATGTCCCAGACAGCATGGAGCAGAGATGAGCCATGCTTACTGTGTCCTTTCTGAATTCTGACCCCCAGAATCCATGAGCATAATAAAATGGTTGGGTTTCCTGCAACTCAATGCGTGCTGCAATGGTCAAAGGAACAGTCACACTGGGTAACAGTGATCATAGCAACCATGGGAACAAGACCAAGTACTATGCTTGCTCTGTGCCTGGTACAATGGCGCGTACTTACTTACCTTACTCCATTCTGACTAGAACCCGGGGAGGAAGTCATGAGTTTCCCATCTCACAGTGAGGAAACTAAAGACCAGAGGGACTAATGACTTACTCATGTTCCACAGAAACTAAGTGGCAGGACCAGGGTTGACACCTGGGTCTGGCCTGACTACAAAACTCACCCCTAAGCTGTAGCTGAGTCCTGCCATGTGATGGGGGACAGCCCGACTGGCAACACAAAACTGGGGCCTTTCCCTCATGCCCAGTCTAGTTCCTCTCTTTCCCCAGTTGCCACTTACAATCCCCTTCTTTCAATACATGGAATGAAACCCCTTCCTTTTTCTGACCTGGTGAACTTTCGATCCGGCCTGGCATCACCAGGGAGATCCTCATACTCTGGAGCCTTTGCTGAGTCCTGAGGCTGAACAGCCAGGAAGCCCTGCTCGGCCTCAGAGGCAAGCCCTTTGGGTGTATTTCTTTCTGAGCTGTGGGGAGACAATAACAAATAATTGACAGAGCAACTCGTCTACACAACCTAATCTCAAAAACGGGGCTTTGTGACCATGTGCTCTTGGCCATCAGAGCCATTAGCACACTTGTCACAAATTACCTAGGATATTCTCCACAAAATGGTGCTCTCAGCTGGCTGTTATGTGCTGCCAGTCTCCCTGCTCCTGCCCTGGCCAGGCCTTCCTTGACTGGAAGGGGAAATCTGGGCCAGCAGTGCCCACACATTTCTTGACTCTACAGATCCACCGAAGGACCCAGGTGAAAGCGTGTGTCTTTGAACCTCTTTAGGAGCAACACCCAGAAGGCACCTCTCTGCCGTGCACTTCAAGATCTCCTTTGGCTTTTTACTATACCCTCTGAGCAGTACCACCTGCACACTCAGTTCATCCTGCCTTTGCCAAGCCCAAACCTCAGGCACCTCTTGCTGGCAGAAGGCCACCCTCTTCAAAGGCAGACATGAAAGAACGTAGGCACTAACTCTTCCACTTAAACCGTCACTATCACAGAGCGTGAGGGAGCTGGCTTGTCTGTCTCACAGTGAAATCCCCTGTACAGTCCATGGCTCACCCTCTGTCACATGACCATCATGCTCCTAAAAGGCCCATGACTAAGCAGCTAGCACCCCTGGGCTTGGAGTGATCCCAGAGCTCATCGTGGGGAGCTGGGAGGTTTCCCCTTCTCAGGCTACAGCCAGCAATTCAATTCACCATTGATCTTCCACCACCTGCCAGGCATTGGAAATACTAAGATGCATAAGACAAATTCCTGCCCTCACTTGAAGAACATTCATTCTCAATCTTGGCTTTTAGATATACCATACATGTCACGTGGTGGTAAGGTGTGTCACAAGCAACTTGTTATCAATAATAGAAAGTACCGAAGTTTTGAAATCAGAGCAGATTCACGGTCACATGTACAGCACTGTTGTTCTCACTTGTTCTGACACAGGAAAAGGGTTGGGAAGGGCAGTCGGAGCTCTGATTTCCGACTTACCCTTGTGCGCGCCCTTGAACAGCACGTAGTACGCGTCACACCCCTCAGTGTCATCTGTCGGTGCCTCAGGGGGGAACGCCTGAGAAACCTGTGAGCCCCGTTAGGCTGGGCTGTGGGCTCACTTCCCCCAGAACCACACTCCATCTACGGAACAAAAGGCCTCCCTTCCTATCTCACGGAGGAGGGACCAGCGGCATCAGACTGCCTCTCAGGAAGCAGACAAAGCAGAGGGGACTGCTGGCTTTTGACTCTGGCAAAGTGTTATCCATTTATTGTTTGTTTAGGAAAAGAACAGGGCCCAGGTATAGCTGTGGCAGCATGTTTATTACTGTGAGCTTCACCTCTCGAGTAGATAATGACTCACAGGGTGCGCTGTGCTAAGTGAATCTCCTCGATAATAATGCTATTTTGTTCTAGATGCTTTAAACTTACGGAACATTTTCACATTCATTGACTCTAGTAAGTTCAGTGTTAAGACCCTTTGAGGTAGGTCTTACCCCCACCTACAGGTGGAGAAGTAACCTCAGGGAGGTCTCGCTCCAAGTCCACAGCAGGTCTTCAGTTTCCAGTCGGTGTTTCCTGTATTATACACAGAGAGCGCTACACCCAGCGTCGTGGGGGTGAGGAACAAAGGTGCAGGCACATCTTTAAAGGCGACACAGGCAGGGAACAGTGGCTGGTTTCACACTCTTGGATGGGATGTGTCACTGGCCCGCGGATGCCTGTTTCTTGGTAGTGGCGATACATCAGCCTCTCTGCTTGTCTGTCTCCTTGGATTTGTCTTGTGAAGCAGCCCTCCTGCAGAATTTCCTCTGCTTCCGGTACACAGACACCTACCCTCAGGCCCCACCCAGGCCTATTCCAGACTTGGCAGTGGGGAATATGTTCACTTAGAGCTTTAATAAGCAACTGAAACCTATGACTGCCCGGGAGCCCACAGGTCTTACTTCCTGCTGTCGGAAGATCTGAACACCTACTGGGCTGGCATTTGGGCTCTTTTGCGTGTAGACTTAAGGGTATTTTACTGTGACTTCAATCACAGGAACTCTTGAAGACAAGAAGAGGTAAAAAATGCTTCCACAACTTTGCCCCTTCCTCCCAACACACACACACACACACACACACACACACACACACACACACACACACACACACCTAGATCAGGCATTGGCTCTGTGACTCAGATGCTCCATCCAGGGAGCCACCTTTGGCAGGTGAGAATGTGGGGTCCAAACTGTGACATGGGCCACTGCTCATTTTGTGCCATTTAAAGCCAAGGACTTTTCACCCCTCAGTAAAAGTGTTTCTCAATCAAAAGTGCTTCTTGAACTTCAAACTGAATGGCTATTTAAAGGGTGATTGTAGCACTCCCACAGTCAAAGAAATGAAACTTTTGGCTTTGTTAATGCTGAATCTTGGCTCGGGGTTTGAAGGCTGGATGGAGTTCTGCCCTGAACTTTCAGACATTTGAAGAACTGCTCAGTCAGCCTTCCGGGAAAACACGCCTGCATCCTACATAGTCCTTCATCTTTGGTCCTGTCAACACAGCCATCATTGAGAGCCTTGCTCTAAAGTCCAGCCTCCTTTGTTCTCTGAACACTAACGGCAGGATGCAAAGTAATCAGATAACAAATGGTCAAATGTGGTTATCGTAAGGATGCCTCCCATCTTTATAGCACTTCATCTTTCCAGAGACCTCCCATGGTGACATTTGACCCACACCACACATCTCAGAGGTGAAATTGAGCCAGACTTTTAATCACCAGTATGTGGATAAAGAATCAGGAATTTATAAATATATAAAGAGATTCAGAGTGAGTGAGTGTGTGTGTGTGTGTGTGTGCCAGTGCACATGCGCACACTCAGAAAGGAGGAAGCATTTAATCATTTCAAATATCCAAGATGACATCTGGTGACAGGGGCTTTTGTATCTTTTAATTTTTGTTTCGTATTCCATATCAGGGTTATCTGGAGTCACTGACTCAAGGGCTCAGATCAAACAGAATGGGATTCCCCGAAGCCAGGAGCCAGCCTGCAGCTGAGGGTCACCTGCCCTTGACACATAAGAGAGAGAGAACAGGCCCCATCACATGGGCCACGAGGCTTTGCTCTCTAAAACCTCTAACTATTTGAGTGGATTGTAGAGAAGTGTCGACAGCACAGACAACATGCATAGAGCCGATGGTCAGAATTTTAGAACTATGTGCAACCTAAAGAACCAGACTAAGCTGCTTTGTAGTTGCATGTGGTGTCCGAATTGGTTTTTCCTCCCTTGTGTGTTAGTATCCTCGGTAGCATTAGCGGCCCCTCTTCTAGAAAATTGCCAGCCCACAGTCATCCAGGGCTGCTCTTGGCATGCTCACTCTTAACCCTGTCCCTTCCCTTCCAGGTCTGCCAACACCAACCACTGGCCTAATAACCAACCCCACAGCCTCCAGCTGCTCCAGAGCCCTCCTTCACCACGTGCTAGAAACCAGCCCGAGGCCCTCCGGGAGAGCCCATCACCCACTCCATGTTAAACAAGTCATTGGAAACTTTGCATTTCACTTCTATTCCCTGGGAGCTCATGGGCTTAGGCAAAAAAGCTAACAAAGCAAGTCAATACCTTGTGCTTATTTTCCAACCTCAATTAAAATTGCTATCCATTCTTAAAAGTTATTTTTAAACAAACACATGAACAGAAACTAAAGGACCTCAGTTAGTTCCTAAGAGGTAATATATCATTTGGACAGAAGCATGTCTGTGCCCATTGCCCCTCCTTCCCAAAGCACACCCTGGGGATGCCAGGTGAAGCCTCTGGAAAGGACTGGAATGATTTTTGGCACCAACATCATGCAGAGAGTCCTGTGGCTTTACAACTGTTCCCTTGCATACCCATGGCTGCTGTGCCAGGAGCTATGGACAAGTCAGCGTCCAATGCGGGGTGCCTGGCCTTACAGAATTCACACTCCAGGCTTCTCAAGCTGCCTGGAGTGGGGAAGGGCACAGTGCTGAGCTCTGCTGGCCTCTTGGGGGTTGGGTAGGGGAGTCAGCGCCTGAGGCCTCTCCTGAGACTAGCTGTGGTTCCAGCTCAGCCCCCATGTAAGAAGGTGATGGTAGTTGGGGTCTGTTCTGGACCTGATGGACAGGTGAGTGTGTCTGGCCACTGGGCTCTGGGGAAACAGTGCCTTTGGGTTTCTTGCTGAGTTACAAAGAGAGACCCTCACTCCTGTTTCCTGTCATGATCAGAGTATCTGTGTTTAGACTGAGGATACCCAGCAGTCTTCCAAAAGGAGCTTAAGCCATGGGCCTGGGGGGTGCAGCCAGGCCAGAGAAGTGGGCCAGGCCTCCCTCCCATCGCCCTCCATGGGCCATGCAGCAGCTCCCTCCGGCCTCTCTGTTCTCTTAGCCCCACTTTGCATTTGCATCTCACTCCACTGGCACAGCTCGTGGTAAGTTTAACTGCATAATTTCCAGGCTGGCTTTGAATGGACAAAAACAATGACTTTGTAAGGTTAAGTCTGCCCAGGCAACATGAAATAAAATTGTTCCTGCACCATGTGCTTGGTGAACCATTGGACAAACAACGGACCTTCTCCACAAAGTTTCATGGCTCCTCTGCACTTCTTTTCCTTTCCTTGTCCTTCAAGATGGAGGAGACAATCCCCCACAGGCTGCAGAGTGCAAGGCGGGCACCCTTCAGAGTTCACTCCTTTCCCTGGGTCTTTCCTTTACCAAACGCCCAACCTCCTGGACACAGGGTCCCCCCACATTGTTTATCTCACCAGCCAGCCGCCCTGCTGGTATGAAGCACAGCCTGCAGACTGCCCATGCCTGGGCCTCATGCTGACAGCCCTCCTGACTGCTGTCTTTAATTGTTATGGGTCAAGTTCCCTGGGGAGCAGACTTTGAGATGGAGAATTACATGCAAGTGGATTACTGGGGATTGCTCTTAGATATGGCACCCGTAAGCGAGTGAGAGAAGAAGGCTCAGCCATTGATCAGTGCACATTCAGAGGCCTCAGCTGGTCCCCCCCGGGAGCTGTTATGATGCTGAGCTGGCCCCTTAGAGAGATCCTGAATGGAGGCAAGGGGGCAAGTGCTTGGTACCTGTGCATTGTCCGGTCATTGGGTGTTGTTGTCCTTGGGATGGGAGCATAGTCTTTGGCTGAGAACAATTCCTAGGGAGGGATGCAGCTGCCCCCCAACATCAGGCGACACTCCCGGCAGCCAGAACAAGGAGTATCTCGGTTCTAAAGGTGGGTCTGGGCAGGCACCAGAGGAAGAGGGGGATGAAGCCTCCATCCAGCTTCTGCTGCTCCACGTCAGGAGACAGGGCCAGGGGAGGAGAGAAGGAGAGTTTCCAGGGAGCCCCACCGGTGGCTGGAAAAAAGTGAGCATGAGCTGGGAGCTGCTGGGCAGGCCTGGCCTGTGAAGCTGAACTAGTGGCCATCGTGGGGGTAGAGTCCAAATGACCTGCTGTAAGCCAAGTAATTTGTCTGGGAGAAGCACCCAACTGGGAACTGGTTCTAGGACGGTGTAAACCTAGGCCAGTTCACCAACTTCTGAAAGTTATTTAACCCTCTTCCGCTTTGAGCCTCCTGGTGTGTGTGTCAATTTTAAAGCTTGGTAGACTATTCACCCCAGGAGGAGAATATCTGAGAAATGTTCTGAGAAATACTGACCAACTGTAGGCAATAACTGCCTATCTCTTTTATCTTATGCGTGTTTATCTTCCTCCAAATAGCTGGGGTTCACCAACTCACTTAATTGGGTCCAACTTGGTTCTCTGCTATCTGTTCACCCCTTGGCATCATTGCCATAGCTTTATTTTTTAAAATATATTTTTATTGATTTCAGAGAGGAAGGGAGAGGTAGAGAAAGATAGAAACATCAATGATGAGAGAGAATAATTGATTGGCTGCCTCCTGCACGCCCCCTACTGGGGATCCAGCCGCAACCCGGGCATGTGCCCTTGACTGGAATCGAACTGGGGACCCTTCAGTCCGCAGGCCAATGCTCTATTGACTCAGCAAAACCAGCTAGGACACCACAGCTTTATTTTTCCATCTCATTTGGGAGGAAGGACAGTGATTGGTGATGAGGAAAGGCTGTGTGAGAACAGAATGGGAGAAAAGTCCTGCTCTCTGCCACTGATAACCCTTCTCCCGCCCAAGTGGGAGCATGGTTGGTCAGGGCAAGTGAACTGTGTAAGGTTCCAGGCTTTCACGCCCCAGCCAAGAACACTCATCAGTATAATGCTAGACCTCGCTACCCGCCTCCCCTACACTGCTAAGCAGAATTGGAACAAACACCAGCTTTCATTGTCCCCCAGACTACACCTCACAGACTCTAGGCTGATGCAAGCCGCCGCCTGTGGCAGTCAGCCAGCAGCAGCACTGAAAGTGTGGCAAGGGTGAGATATTGCCCCACTGGTCTGAAATGGCTTTGCCACCAACGAAGGACCATTATGACAACAGGAAGGCACTTAAATCAGGCACAGTGTAGACAGGAAAGATGTCTCTCTCCCCATCTCTGCTTATGACAAAGAAAGAGAGATTTTAACCCTTCAGTATTTGACTAACATTCTAAGCAACGCTGGTTGGGGGTGGTGGTGGCAGGGGGATGATTGCAGCTCCACCCCATCTGGGCACCCAGGAGGGCGGGAGCAGCTCTGGCTGGAAGGTTGCCTGCTGGGCCAGGTCAGGGCTGGCGCCTGAGCATGTCACCAAGTGGTCTCTGCTGGTGCTCAGGGAGCAGCGAGTGGAGCCCCATGGGTAATTTTTGTTTGTTTTAACCCTACTGCTTTTTATCCACTTTTCATTCACATTTAAATAATCAAATGACAAATGTTTATTGAAAATCCGGTAACACCAACACTCTTTATAAAAAACACCTTTTCTTTTCCCACTGCTTCCTCTACACAGAGGTTTTCCTCCCTCCCCTCTGCAGAGGCACTGCTTTGAGAACCAACCTGAAGCCCATGCCTTCCTCGAAGCCTTCATGATCACCCTGTCGCCTGCAATCTTTCCTTTTCTTTCTTACCTCTTGCATTACATTCCTAGTCCTCTTCATTCCACCTCAAGATCCCTCAGATCTGTTTTCTTCTCTTGGCCCTAATGCAGGCTTCCACCATTTCTTGCCTCATTCTCATTACTGCTCCTTTCCTGATCTTCCTGCCTTTTGTCTTGCCATCTTCAATCTATTCTCCATGCTGCAGTGTTCATTCTAAAAGACAAATGTGGATGGAGAAACCAAGATGGTGGCATAGGTAAACACCGGAGTTTGCTGCCTCGAACAACCACTTCAAAAATACAACTAAAAGACAGAACGGACATCATCCAGAACCACAGGAAGGCTGGCTGAGTGGAAATTCCACAACTAGAAGGCAAGAGAAAAGCATACCGAGACTCAGAGGGGGCACAGTGCGGAAGTAAAATACTAAGGTGCGGAGGTGCATGCGGAGCAGGCTGGCGGCTGAGGGCGCGGTTGTCGTTTTCAATTAGGAGGGAATCTCAGGCTCTGAGGTCCAGTTCTGGGTGAGTCTCTGGGGACCCAGACTCATACGAGAGAAGCGGGACTGTCTGGCATCGGTCGGAACTCGAGGGCAGCTTTCTCTCAGAGGGGCAAGCAGTGATTGCCCAGACACTGAGAAGCGGAGCCTCTGAGAGCAGCCATAACTGCTAGCCCGGCCCTGATGATCCCGTGGGGCCCGCCCCACCCAAGCCCTGCAGGGAGGCTTTTGCTGGATAGCCTAAGGCAGAGGCTAGATTAGCACCTCCCTAGAGATCCAGGAGCCAGGAAACCCAGAGGTCAGAGTGGGACCATCCAGTTTGCAGCTCCATGGAACCATAAAGGACACTCTCAGGGGGCAGACTCAATGAGCACCAAAGCCCCATTGAAGCAAGTCTTGCCCCAGAGGAGTGTCTCCAGCACAGAAGTTCTCCCACTGCAGACACAGCTGATTCTCATAGCCAATTGGCCTGGAGGTCAATTCTTCCCAGTGATACCTACAACAATCAAGGCTTAACTACAACAAGACTGTGCACAAAGACCACAGGGGGGTGCATCAAGAGTGTCTTCCTCAGGTAACTGGGGAAGCTGAACCACTGGGCCTTAGAGGACACTTAGCACAGAAAACCACTTTATCAACACAGGGAAGCATAAAAAATGCGGAGACAAAGAAAAAGGACACAAATGACATGACAGAAATGGAGGAAAGCAAACTACTGGATATAGAGTTCAAAACCACATTTTTAAGGTTTTTCAATAATTTTCTAGAAACTGCCAATAAACTTAATGAGATCCACAAGAAATCTAATGAGACCCTCGAGGTTGTGTTAAAGGACCATCTAGAAATTAAGCATACACTGACTGAAATAAAGAATATTATACAGAATTCCAACAGCAGACTAGAGGATTGCAGGAATCAAGTCAACGATTTGAAATACGAAGAAGCAAAGAACACCCAACCGGAAAAGCAAAATGAAAAAAGAATCCAAAAATACGAAGATAGTGTAAGGAGCCTCTGGGACAGCTTCAAGTGTACCAACATCAGAATTATAAGGGTGCCAGAAGAAGAGAGAAAGCAAGATATTGAAAACCTATTTGAAGAAATAATGACAGAAAACTTCCCCTTCCTGGTGAAAGCAATAGACTTCCAAGTCCAGGAAGCACAGAGAACCCCAAACAAAAGGAATCCAAAGAGGACCACACCAAGACACATCATAATTAAAATGCCAAGAGCAAAAGACAAAGAGAGAATCTTAAAAGCGGCAAGAGAAAGAAACTCAGTTACCTACAAGGGAATACCCATACGACTGTCAGCTGATTTCTCAACAGAAACTTGCAGGCCAGAAGGGAGTGGCAAGAAATATTCAAAGTGATGAATACCAAGAACCTACAACCAAGACTACTTTACCCAGCAAAGCTATCATTCAGAACTGAAGGTCAGATAAAGAGCTTCACAGATAAGGAAAAGCTAAAGGAGTTCATCACCACCAAACCAGTATTATATGAAATGCTGAAAGGTATCCTTTAAGAAGAGGAAGAAGAAGGAAAAGGTAAAGCTACAAATTATGAGCAACAAATACACATCTATCAACAAGTGAAACTGAAAATCAAGTGAATAATCTGATGAACAGAATGAACTTGTGATTATAATAGAATCAGGGGCATAGAAAGGGAGTGGACTGACTATTCTTGGGGGGGAAAGGGGTGAAGGGGATGCGGGAAGAGACTGGACAAAAATCATGCACCTATGGATGAGGACAGTGGGTGGGGAGTGAGGGAGGAGGGTGGGGTGGGAACTGGGTGGAGGGAAGTTATGGGGAGAAAAAAGAGGAACAACTGTAATAATCTGAACAATAAAGATTTAATTAAAAAAATAAAATAAAATAAAATGATTTTGCTTATGCATGTCCAAGGAGAGTAGGGTGGGGAGGGGTGAGAGATTGAACAAAAAAGAAAAAAAAAAGATAATTCATGGACAACAGTGTCATGATTGTGGAAGCAGGGGATGGGTGGAGGTGGAAGAGTGCATAGAGGGGATTAGTTGTGATGGAAAAAATAAAATAAAAAATTTAAAAGCCTCAAACAAAAAAATAAATAAATAAAAGACAAATGTGGTCATGTCATTTGACTGTCCAGATATTTCTATCATAGCTAACACTCACTGAATGCCCACTTCCTGCCAGGAGCTAGTCAAAGTGCTCTGTAATCCTGTGAAGCATGGTTTTCTCTCCCATTTCATAGATGAGGAAACCAAGACCCAGAGAGGTTAAATAACCTATCCAAGGTCACACAGCTAGTAAGAGGCAGAGTCAGCATTTGAATCCAGGCACATGAGCTTCAAATACTACCCTCTCAAGCAATGCATTATAATTACACTGGCTCTTCTCAGCTCTCAGGATACAGTCCAAACTCCTTATCACTCCTTATTTTAGACTCATCCCTTTTCACTTGCTGACATGGCCCTGATTTCATTCTCTTTTTTTATGCTGAGTAATATTACAGTGTGCGTGTGTGTATCCCATCTTCTTTATCTATTCATCATCTATAAATGGGCACCTAGGTTGTTCCTATACCTTGGCTATTGTAAAATATGCTGCAATGAACAGAGGGATGTATATATCTTTTTTATTTAAATTATTTATTGTTTAAAGTATTACAAAAGTCTCCTTTTCCCCCCATTGACCACTCCCCAGCTGCCCCCACTCCCCAGCACATGTCCTCACCCCCATCCCCCTGTCTGTGTCCATTGGTTATGCTCATATGCATGCATACAAGTCCTTTGGTTGATCTCTTACCCCCTCACTCCCCGCCTTCCCTCATAGGTTGGACAGTCTGTTCGATGCTTCTATGACTCTGGTTCTATTTTTGTTCATCAGTTTATGTTGTTCATTCTATTCCACAAATGAGATCACGTGATATTTATCTTTCTCTGACTAGCTTATTTCGCTTAGCATAATCCTCTCCAGTTCCATCCATGCTGTTGCAAATGGTAATAATTCCTTCTTTTTTACAGCAGCATAGTATTCCATTGTGTAGCTGTACCACTGTTTTCTAATCCACTCATCTGCTGTTTCCAAATCGTAGCTATTGTAAATTGTGCTGCTATGAACAAAGGGGTGCATATATCCTTTCTGATTGGTGTTTCTGGTTTCTTGGAATATATTCCTAGAGGTGGGGTTACTAGGTCAAATGGAAGTTCCATTTTTAGTTTTTTGAGGAAACGCCATACTGTTTTCCACAGTGGTTGCACCAGTCTACATTCCCACCAGCAGTGCAAGAGGGTTCCTTTTTCTCCGCACCCTAGCCAGCACTTGTCGTTTGTTGATTTGTTGATGATAGCCATTCTGACAGATGTGAGATGGTACCTCATTGTTGTTTTGATTTGCATCTCTTGGATGATTAGTGACTTTGAGCATGTTTTCATATGTCTCATGGCCTTCTATATGTCTTCTTTCGAAAAGTGTCTATTTAAGTCCTTTGCCCATTTTTTTATTGGATTGTTTATCTTCTTTTTGTTAAGTTGTATGAGTTCCCTATAAATGTTGGAGATTAAGCCCTTATCGGAGATAACATTGGCAAATATGTTCTCCCGTGCAGTGGGCTTTCTTGTTGTTTTGTTGATGGTTTCTTTTGCTGTGCAGAAGCTTTTTATTTTGATGTAGTCCCATTTATTTTTCTCCTTAGTTTCCATTGCCCTAGGAGCTGTATCGATAAAGATATTGCTATGACATATGTCTGATATTTTGTGTATATATCTTTTTAAGATAGTGTTTTTGTTTTCTTCAGCTTCATGCCCAGAAGTGAAATTGCTGGATCATGTGGAAGCTCTATTTTTAATTTTTTGAGAAATCTTCATACTGTTTTCCACAGTGGCTGAACCAATTTACAATTCCACCTATAGTCACAAGAGTTTCCTTTTCTACACATCCTTGTCAGCACTTATTATTTATTCACTGATATTTTGATGATAGCCATTCTGATAAGGTGAGGTGATACCTCATTATGGTTTTGATTTGCATTTCCCTGATGACTAGTGATGTTGAGTATCTGTATATCCTCTTTGGAAAAATGTCTGTTGAGATTCTCTGCCCATTTTTAAATTGGATTGTTTTTTTTTTATGCTAAGTAATATTCCAGTGTGTGTGTGTGTGTGTGTGTGGTGTGTGTGTGTTAAGTTGTATGAGTTTCCTATATTTTTTGGATATTAACCCCTTATCAGATGTATCATCTGTGAATATCTCCTCCTATTCTACAGATTGTCTTTTCATTTTGTTGATGGTTTCCATCATTGTGCAAAAAGATTTTATTTTGATGTAGTCCCATTTGTTTGTCTTTTTGAAAATTTTTATCAGAGTTTATTTAAGCCAAACTGATGACATATGTCGGGGATCAAGATCTCCAATGCTCCATTTATTTTTATTTTTGTTGCTCTTGCCCATGGAGATATATCCAAAAAGATATTGCTAAGACCAAGCAGTCAACATCTGTAAGTGCAGTGCCAGTTCACACAGTTATGTGGGGAAGCCTGCCAAACACAGAGCAACACCAGGGAAGTTCTGCCTGGTGGCCGAGCCATCTAACAGCACTGGTTACCCCTTCAGACCAACCCGGAATCACTGGAGTCAGTGGATTCAGAGAAGTGGAGATTTGGGACAAATGTATTAGGTGGCACTAAGAGCGTGATATGTGTGTGTGTGTGTGTGTAGAGTGGGCACTATCCTGGGCAGTCTCAAAGATGGTGCTGATAACCCCCAGGCTGTCAGCTGCCTTTCCAGCGACACTGAGAGGCGAGAGAGCCAAGGAAGTAGGCAGCTGGACTCTCTAAACATTCATCTGGCCAGATGAATTTTCTTTCTTGTTTTAAAGAAATCAATATTTTTATTGATTTCAGAGAAGAAGGGAGAGGGAGAGATAGATAGAAACATCAATGATGAGAGAGAACCATTGATCCTGCTTCTTGCATGCCCGTCAATCCCACAACCCCACCATATGCCCTGAATAGAACCAAACCATGACCTCCTGATCCATAGGTCGACGCTCAACCACGGAGCCATGCTGGCCGGGCTGCATTTCCTTTCTGACTAAGGGTACTGGTCACTCCTGCTACCTGATCCACTGACCTTGGTCCAGAGAAGGTGCTGGCTGCAGAGCCCATGCAGCCTGCGACTGAGGACTTCTGCCTGCCCACGCTTGACCACTGACTCCTTGGGGCCTCAAATTATTGAGAAAACCATAGGTTGCCTCCATTCTGATGGTATGGGCTGCAATCTTGTCCTGATAACCTGACTGTGCTAGATGTTTTTAAGTGTATCTGTTGGAGGTTTCCAGGGAATTTTTCTAGAGCTTATCTGATGAACTGGGGCCAATTCACTAAGCTCTCAAGTAATGGAATCTGCTTTAAGCTTCAAGACGTTGAAACAGACACTTAGACAAAGATGACTGCGATAAAAAAATCTATGGTACAACAAAGACTATGTTGTAGACAGAGAAAGAAAAAGACCTTAGGACAGGGTTTCTGTGGCCAGAGGGTGGGGGAGTTGCAGGTACCTCAATCCTTAAAGGCAAATGTGTGACTGAACGACAGAGGCCTCCTTTCTATTTAACTAGCCAGCCCGCAGCCATTGTTTCCAAAGCAATCACCTGATTTTGTATCTGGTACGAGACTCTCAAGATCCAACAAAAATTGAGAACTACCCTCGAGAAACTAAGCACAGTGCTTACCCGGGCAGAGTGGAACCTGGATAAGCATGAAACAAGGTGGGGAGAAAGAATGTTTGCTAAATAAGAGCTGATGGTTTTGGAGTTTTGAACCATGTGGCTATATTATTCCTTTTTTTTTTAGAACCTCAGCCAAGGATATTTTTTCCATTTATTTCCAGAGAGAATGGAAGGAGGGGGAGAGAGAGATCGAAGGGAGAATCATTGCTATGAGGGGGACATATTGATTGGTTATCTCCCACAAGTGCCCCCACAGGGGCTGGGGAACTTGCAGCCGAGGTACATGCCCTTGACCAGGAATCAAACCCTCAACCTTTCTGTCCTCCGTCCAATGCTCTAACCACTGAGCATAGGCCAAGGCAATGTATTATTCTTTTTAAAAAATTAAACTAAAACATCCATGTAAAGTTTGATTTCCTATGCTATTTGGAAAAATATAACATCTAATACAACATTTTTTCTAGGCAGATCTTCTGAAATTAGACAGAGGTTACAAAAATACGTATTTCTTGGTGTGGAAAAACCATTTGTCAAGGAGCTTGGAGGCTCTTCCTTTGTGCTCTGCCTTAGTCTAGGCCTCAGAGGGACGGCGACCTCTCAGGCTTTGGGGAGGTGCGCTCATGAAAACCAACGTGATGTGCGGGACGAGGTGGCAAGCAAGTGGCTACCTGCAAAGCTGCTATCAGAGGCAACGGCCAGGCAGCGACCAGTGACCACATTTACAGAGAGCAGCCCTCCTGGGGAAGCCAAGTGCCATGGAGGGAGGTGGCCGACGCCTTGCCCAAAAGACCAAGTGAGGCAGGAGGGATGTGAACAGCTGCCAAAAAAAAAAAACAAAAACAAAAAAAACAAACAAAAAAAACGGTGTGCAGGTAGGAGGAAACCAACAGTGGAATCCACGCCAAGGGATGAGATAAGGAAGAAAATTGCACCCTGGTGGGTTTCAGCTAAGAAATGTGGTGTGGAAAACTACACAGGTCCTATGGGCCAATGGGAGAGGCACCAGCCACTTCGAGCTGAGGTGGAAAAGCTCCTGTGGGGAAAACTCCGTTGCCCACAGGTTTAAAGGGGGGTGGGGGTGGGGGGGCAGGGGGTGCTGAACTTTGGCAAGGTGGGGAAGTTCGATCTAGAGCTGAAAGTATGACCTGGTTACCCAGAGGGAGAACCCATAAACAAAATGAGGGGGACTGTGTAGAGGAGAAAAGTTTAAGTTAGAAAGTCAGCAGATTTTATTTCAGCCATGCAGCCATCCCAGGCCCCGGGGACTGTAGCGATGGGGCAGCCTCGGAGGAAGGAAGGCCGGAAGGGCTCTTCGGGGCCTCTCTTTTCATGGGGATAAGGTGTCCGGCAGCCTCCAGAATAGACCCCTTCATGAGAGACACAGGTTCCCCCTGAGCCGGGAAATCCCTCCTCGGGTCCTGTGGGCGCTGCTTCTGCAGTAGGTTGCCCCAGGGGCTTGAACCATCTTAGATACAGGCAATCCCTTTCAGCTCAAAGGCCGGCCACTCCCGCCCCCTCAAGGGCAGCAGGCTGCAAGATCTGAAGTCCAAATAGCACCACATGGGTCCCCAAGGCTCTGCGGGGTAAGGTCAGTGCACACACTTCCAAGCAAAGAGAACCAGCTCTATAATTTCCCAACACCGAGGGAGGAGACAGAAGGAGCACAGACACATAACTTCCCAAGCAGCACAGCTGGCAAGCACTCCCACACTGTGAGGCTGCAACTCCCTGAACTAATTAGAAGGCAGAGCAATGAGAATGTCTGGATTGCTGCATGCATACCCTTGGGGGGAATATGTTTGTGGTATTGCATACCCAGGGCTCCCTCTTCACGTCTGAGAGCCCAGTCAGACACAGGTGATTACGGTTTAGAGGATGTGTGAGCCTGTGTGTGATGTGGCGGTAAGGTCTCAGGCAGAGAGCACGCCACTGTGATCAGTCAGGCCGGCTACCCTCTTCCCTCGGAGTCCCCTTAAGGACAGAACACTGGGCCAAGGGCTAAGATTGCACCACGAAGGAACTGGTATCCAGGAAAATAAAAACAACCTCCAGTCTATAAAGGGGTGTTTCAAAATTTCATTCTCTGAGAGATGCTGTTTTTCTCTCTTTCTCTCTAAGTTTAAGCAATTATTGTATGAGTCTGACCCTGCTTGGAGCCAGAATGGGCCAAATCAACATTAATAATTTTTTTCCCTGCTTTGGTAATCTATGAAAAGAAAATTCTTTCTGTTTTTTTTTTCCTTTTAATCACGCTATGTAAGTTTGGAGAATTCCCCTGATGTAGAGAGCCTGAATCACTTTCATATCTGTGCATGGGTTGGAGGGATCCCAGGGGGAGCCCAGTTGGCAGGGGCCCCTCAGGAGCTCTGTCTACCTCGAAGGCCACCAGGAGAGTTATTTGAGGAGGGTGTTGAGAGTGAAGCCGAGCCGGATGCCAGATAAAACTCTGACACAGAGAAAGAGGACAGAGGCAGCAGTATGCTTCTCATCCCTTCCCCGGGGAGGCCTCTGGTGGAAGCTGGATCCTTTCCTGAGACAGTGATGGATTGCACTGTTCAGGTTGATAAAAAAGAAAGAAAGAAAGGCTTTTGAGAAAGATACCGGAGGATTGGGAGGTGTCTCCACTGGGAATCAATCCCAAGTCCTTGATAAAAATTCTAAGTTGAAACAGCAAGAGAAGCTTTGCAGCATCTAACAGAACAGCTGTGACCTCGGTAGGGAGAGCCTGCCTGTACAGGGGTGGGGTGGGAGGGTGGGAGAACTAGTGGAAAGGAGCTGCAGCATGAGCAATGGCGGAGGCAATGATGGCCCATGAAGGCCACCTGGCCACAGGGCAGAGTGTGGCTCTGATCCCAGCCTCAGGACACCCTGAGTGATTGCTAAACACTGTGCGGCCCTGGGCCACTGTCGGGCAGAAGCTGGGCTGTCATCAGTGGGCTTAGAGTTCCAGCGACTCTACAAAGAGGGAGCTCACAGCCAAAGATGTGTTTGTTGCCACTGCGCTGCCCTTTCTGACTGTGTCCTTTGGGCAGGCATCGGGTGCAGAGGTGTTACAGATTAGGATGGCATGTAACCTGGCAATATGCCAGTGAACACATCACAGGATGGGAATTACCTGTCTTCAGAGAAAAAGAAACTAATGATTCAAAAGGTTATCAACAATTTATCTAAATCCCATTTGGTGAGGAGATTATCCATGAGCAGGGAATTATGGGGGCGGGGCTCATGGAACTATGGTTACAACCCACCTTCAATTTTCTAGAGAATGAAATGTTTCAGGACCACAGACAGCAGCACATGGGCCCCATCTGGGTGCATACCTCCCCCCTCCCCCAGCCCCCATTTAATTCTTCTTTGCCAATGGTTGTCATATTGCCCTTTCACCCAGCCCAGGTTCTCAGTGGGAGCTCTGAGGCACTTCTGAGGCTGTACGGAGAACAGCTGAAGACCACGACACTATAGTGGTCTGGAATGAGAAATCAATTTGCTCTGGAATGAGAAATCAATTCTCTTTATCCCCAAGTCCTGTCCTCATCCAATACAGTACTAATAATACTAGGCAATATAAAGTACTTACTCTACCCATGTAGCGTGTTCTCATTTTATCCTTACAACCCTATAAGGTTAATTCTATTATTATATTCATTGTATAAATGAGGCAACTGAGTTAGTCACAGAAAGATTAAGTAACTTTCTGAGGTCACATGGGCAATCTAGTTCCAGGGCCCATCCCTATGGCACTGTCATGGTTGTGTCCTTGAACTTCAGGTGTGGAATGAAGGTGAAATGGTAAGAAACACGACAGTTCATAGGACACCTTGGCTCATGCAGTCATCAGGAACCGGAAAAGTCATCTGATTTAATGCCGTAGTAATTGAGAGTTCCATTTCCTGTTAAGATTCTTCCTCTTATTATGCCCTGCACACACTAGGAGGGTTATATAACTCCTCCATGTCCCCATTTCCATACCCAATGGAACAATTAACTGGACCAGTATTAAGCATTCATTAGCCTGCAGACTTTTTCACCCTATGAAATTTTGAAGAGATCAATAAAGTTCTTGTTCATCTGACAAGTTCGGTGTTTCCATGTGGCATTTGGCTTAAGAATGGGGTAGCTTACAGACCCTGGGGACAGGAAGTGAGGATCCTACACCCCTTTCTAGTATTTCCTTCTGCAGGCTGAAAAGATCCCGGAGTTTGAATCTACAATCAACAAGGATATCATTACATATCTTCAGGCAGCTGAAGGTCACAGTTGTTCAAACCCAATCATTAAGTCACTTGACAAAATTTCATAGGGTGAAAAAGACATTTTCCTCAATGTCGCAGGTGGTTGGAATAGGTAAAATACTCTAAAGCCCTACAGAAGAAATAATCATGTCTGTTCAGTTTTCTAAATTGTGTGGTGTTGTGGCCTAGATGAGAAAGTCAGGGACGTTTAGAACTGTCAGGGACCTACAGATCTTAGAATCCAGTGCTGCAGGGCTGTCAATATTATGGGGGTGAACGCCTCACCCAACACAAGGATCCTTCTACCCTCTCTCCTGAGATGGTGCTGGGAAATGGTGGAGGTCCTGATTTCAGGGCCAGGAGCTCTTTAGGTCCCCAGGAAGCCATCCCTTCTCTGCAAGGCACCCTTGCTCCACCAAATGTTCCCAAACAGCGTGCCATGGTGTTCTCCAAAGCGGCTTCTTTATACCATGTCCATCTCCCTCCTACCAAGAGAGTGCAACTTGCCCTCTGGAGAGGTTAGAGTGAATCATATCCCACCTCCCTGGGGCAGCCCTTGACATAAGTGAGTTATTATTGTGCCTCTCCTGATGCTCTCTTCTCCAGACTGAACTGTTCAGGCGTCTTCATTTATTTGTCATTTGCCTTTATTTCCATGGCCTTTGCCATCCTTACCACTCCTCTCTGAAAGCACTTGGGGTTGTCCGTTGTTCCCCTCGCTTCCCATTGATTGTATAGAAACTGAGAGCCTACCAGGAAGATGCTGAGAAAACACAGGAAAAAAGAACAGATCTCTGTCTTGAGGGGCTCGCTGCTGTGGGATGGGAGTGGGAGCACTGTCAAGCAATTGCAATATGGTGTGGGAAGTGCTATGACAGGGACAAGCCGAGGGGCTCTGTAATCCCAGAGGATGAACTTGAAAGGTGAAGGGGCCCAAACCTGCTCCCATGCATGTGTGTGTGTGCTTGTTGGAAACTGCCTTTTAGAGTGGAGAGAGAGAAGAACCAACTCTAAGAACTTCCTGTGATTTGGAACTACTAGAGTCAGGACAAGAGTTACACCGGAGAAGTCAAGAGGGGCGAGATCATGAAAGGCATTGGATGAGACTATTCTGAGAGCAATAGGGAGCTACTGAAGGCTAGTAAGCAGGAGAATGACAATCAAATTTTGATTTTAAGAACAATCACTCTGATTGCACGTTGAGAAAGGATTGGAGGCAGATGTGAGACTCGAGGCAGGAGATGCCATAGCCAGAGAGCAGAGCAAAGCAGGACCCTACCCTTCCTGATCTGGGAAGCTGAGCATCTACCCATGCTGCCTGCAATGGTGAGCTATTCTGGAGGCCGCAGCTCATCCTGGATTCACATTCAGGGGCCAGTGAGCCTTTTCTACAGGAAGAGCCATGTTAGCTCTCTCCCAGATGTAACTGTTTTCATTTTAATCTTGTTTTAAATTTAACCTTAAATGTGATCATTTCAGGACCTTTTTTCATGCTGTTGAAACCTTTGTGCATCTTGCCAGTGGGCCCAGGGCTAATCAGTGGTAAAAGCAACACTGAACCAGGTTTTCTGACTCCTAAACCAGGCACCCTGTTATTCTGTCTCTTTAGGAAATCGATCTGTTTAGAGGAACTAGAATCAAGATTGATGAGAGCACTTACTTGTAAGACTGGGTCTTAGCTTACAGACCCCGGGGACAGGAAGGGAGGAACCTACACCCCTTTCTAGTATTTCCTCCTGCAGACTGAAAAGATCCCGGAGTTTGAATCTACAATCAACAAGGATGTCATTACATATCTTCAGGCAGCTGAAGGTCACAGTTGTTCAAACCCAATCATTAAGTCACTTGACAAAATTTCATAGGGTGAAAAAGACTGCAGGCTAATGAATGCTTAACAAAAGCTTCTCTATGGAACTGAACTAGTTCAGAATGTAAAAGCTGTTCAGGAAGACTGGACAGGTGATGGGAAATGGGACACCCCTGCAGGTGGGGCAGGGGGAGGGAGGGGGGGGAGCCAGCAGAGAGAAAGCTTCCCCGGACGGATGCCTACATAATCAGGGTCCTTCTCAGTTGGGACTTAATCCACTTGGTCTCTGGACAGAATTTTTCCCCACAGCCCCAGGAAATCCGGTGATTGGCTTCCCCTGGGCCCTGCTCACAAAAGCCTCTGACCCTTGGTCCTGGCCACCACAGTAAACTGTATCTAGAGCCTCGTGCCAGATAGACCAGTGTTTCTAGGTTAGTCATTTCACCTTCCCCAGCACAGCACTTCATTAGCTCTTTTCCTCACTTTTCCTCAATGTCAAACAGCCTTCTACTTCTGTGGTGCGCTCAAGACCGCCACCATCTCCCAAGGCTCAACCCCTTCTCCACCCACCCCCTCCTTCCTTACTTGAATCCCCACCTCAAGTCCCACTAGTGCAATGATGTCTCAGCATCCTCTGTTCTTAAGCCAAATGCCACGTGGAAACACTGAACTTGTCAGATGAACAAGAACTTTATTGATCCCTTCAAAATAAGAATATACTTGTCTTCTAATAACTAGTGATTGGCCAAGTTTTACAAAGGGAGTTAAGAGCAATAAGGAGCCACTCCAAAATGTACTCTTCAGGGAGAGACGCGGTAAATAAACCTGTTTCTACTCTTCCAATAAGAGACATCCTAAGCATTTTATGTTTTTACGAGGAGAAACAAATCCATTCGTGTGCATTTAGCTCTGAGCCCTGAAGACACTCGCGGTCCACGCTGTAAAGGAAGCCTGAGATGTTGATCATGTCCCCAACGTTGCCTCCTGCATGAGCCCCAACCGGGCTGGAGATCGAACCTGCAACCCAGGTACGTGCCGTGGCCAGAATCCAACCCTCAGCCCTTCGACCCTTCGTGGGAGGGCAGTGCTCAGGCTGATGCTCTACCCACTGAGACCACTGGCCAGGGCAAGAATACTTTTTAAAAGAGCATTTTCTATAGCTTTCTATCTGGTTTCTCACACATCTTCAATGACGCCTGAGAAGCTCTGTTGAAGTGCAATGTATTTGTCTGTGTAGCGGTTACTCAAATTGCCTCTCTTCCTTGCCAGGAAATTCCCATTTCTGGCAAGAGATGCCCAAATAACGTCCCACACCCAGGCAAAGAAAAGCCTTGCTGACACAGAGGGCTTCCAGAGGATTAAAGACAAACCACCTTAAAAAAAAAAAAAAAAGCCACTCAGCCTGCTGCCTTTCATAGTATCTTCAGGGCTCTAAGCTGCTCTGGCCTGAGAGGCAGTGGCCACATTAACATTTAGTGCCTTAACTTTAAATTCACCATACCACCAACTAAACAATTGCTGCATCCAGTGAATCGAATTGAGTTTAGCCCCAAACTCCCTCAAAGCCAGGGGACTTACCTAATGACCTGGTGTTAGGGGCTTTCCTCACCAGGGCTGGGGCATCTATACAGGGACTCAGAGCGCATCCACCACCAGCCACAGAGCTGCAGGCACCAGGCATCCCCGTGCCTGGGAGCCAGGTACACTCCTGAGGGCCTCTTCCAACTGCCAGCTCCAGGAGGGGGATTGCTTCATACCACAGGGCTCTTCCTGTCCCGGGAGTGGAAGAATGAAGGAGGAGTTTTTTAGGAGATACAGTTTTAACAAAATTCCTTTGCTATTTGTGTACAAGAAGGTGTGTTGTAACATTATCAGAAAGACTAAATAGTTGGGGGAAATGCTTGCCAATATGGTGTTTTCATAAAGTGAAATAAAAAAGAAGGATTTGAATTTGAATTTGAATTTGCTATGAAAAAGACTCTAAAGATATACTGCTGGGTGAAAAAAAATGTTATAAAGCAAGTTGCATATAGTGTTTTCGGTAAGGTCTAACTTGTGTTTATTTTTGTATATGCCTAGAAAAATAGAGTGATTCACAAGAAAATTAGAAAACAGCCTCTGAGGAGAACTGGGGTAGAAGGAGTGATCTTCTTCTTTTGTGGGAATATTTTGGGTTTCTTGTACCCCTACACATGTTATGTGCATACTACTTTCATAATAAAAGGTGTTTTTAAAAAATTCCTTTATTGCCTAATGAAAAAAAAATATTTTTTTTTGCTAATCCTCACTTGAGGATATTTTTCCATTGATTTTTAGAGAGAGTAGAAGAGAGGGGAAGAGACAGAGAGAGACATATCAATTGGTTGCCTCCTGCACACACTCCCCCGGTGGGTAATCTAGCCTACAACCAAGGTACACGCCCTTGACTCAAATCGAACCTGGGACCCTTCAGTCACAGGCCGGTGCTCTATCCACTGAGCCAAACTCTTTTCATTAGAACAATGAAAAATATTTTTGTCAGCTAGCCAGGAGCCTCCAATAAACAAAATTTCTCCATCAGCAATCAAGCTGCAGTAGATACTTCTGAAAAGAGAAAACTCAACATCCTACAAAAGTATATCCAACAGCAGATCTCAGTGAGTCTGGGGAAGGAGATGTCTTCAGAAGATAAAATCTAATACTGACTACCCTAAGTTGAGAAACTAAATTAACATACTGCATTTTTTAATTTTTATAATTTAAAAAATATATATTTTTATTAATTTTTAGGGAGAAGGAGAGAGAGAAACATCCATGTGAGAGCAAAACATTCATTGGCTGCCTCCTGCACATTCCCCACCAGGGTTCAAGCCTGCAACAAGGGCATGTGCCCTGACCAGGAATCAAGCCAGCAACCCCTCCATGCATGGGATGATAATCAACTGAGCCACACTGGCCAGGGCTATTTTTATAATTTCATATGATAAAAATTTTCAGCAAATAAAGAAAATAGTACAAAGAACCCCCATGTACCCAACGCCATACCTCATTAACATGGTTAATTCTGTTTTATACCTAACCCATTCCCTACTCCCTTTCCACCTCCCAAACATCAAGTCATTTCATCAGAGGGTATGTACTCAATAATGAGTTAAGAACTTTCTGTTTTTAAAATACTACCACCAAATTATAAATAATCCTTTTCGATCATTAAATATCTATAAAGTATTCAAATTTTCAAATAAGATCTACACATTGGATTTGGTTGCTAGGTCTATTACATCCATTTTAATTTATAGATGTCTCTCCTTCTGTTTTCTCCTTGCAAGTTATTTGTTGAAGAAACTGAGTCATTTGTCCTGCAGAATATCCCACATTCTGGACTTTGCCAACTAAATGCCTGTGTTGCTTTCAGCGTGCTCTTTTCTCTCTTCTGTTTACTGTAAATTGGTAGTTAGCTCTAGACTTGGTCTGATTTGGTTCTAATTATTTGACAATCTATATATATAAAACCCTAATATGCAAATAGACCGAATGGCAGAACAACCAGTTGCTATGATGTGCGCTGACCACCAGGGGGTGCAAGCAGAACATAGTGGATGTCGGCCACAGCAGGATGGTGGAGCAGGTGAGCAGGGGCGCCAGACCAAGGCAGGGTGCCAGTCACTGTCATCGGGGCAAGCCTCTGGTGGTTACTGAAAATTCTTTGCTCCCACGCCAGCCCCACTCACACCCACAGCCAGTGCCCGAGCTGCCACTCGCACCTGCTACCGGAACCCAGTGCTGTCCTGATCGCTCTGCGCTGTTAGCGGGTGCGAGTGGTGGCTGCCGGCCCCGATCGCCCTTGAGGGCTTCTCTACCTCCCCCTGTTCCTGAGTGGCAATTGGGGCAGAAGCCACTGCTCGTATCCGCTGATGGTGCTGGTCCCACTCACACCCACTGCTGGCACCAGCCCAAATCACTCTGCACTGTCAGCAGGTGTGAGCAGGGCCAGCGCTGTCAGCACGTGGGAGCGGTGGCAGCAGGAGCAGGGCTGCTGGCAGACAGGGGATCGGGGTCCGCGGTGGGAGGGGCTGGACGGGAGCACAGAGGATGGGCCAAGACCACCCCACCCCCCTGTGCCCACTGCAGCCTCATGGCCCACAGTTCCTTTCAAGGTGCATAAATTCGTGCACTGGGCCCCTAGTAACATATAATGTCTGGTGTTTTTCTGTGATACTAACTGCCCTTAATGGTTATTACTGGTTGAATTGTGTCCCCCCAAAAGGTATGTTGAAGTCCTAACTTCCATGCCTGTGAAGTAATCAAGTTAAAATGAGGTTCACCCTTGCTCAGCCTTAGAGGAGGCGGAACATTTGAACACAGACAGACTCAGGGAGAAGATGGCCATGTGACCAGAAACAGAGACGGGAGTGTTACATCTCCAAGCCACGAGCATAAAGGTTCCTATTGAGCCTCATCTTTGCCAATACTTGGTACTCTATTTGGTCGTTTTAATTTTAGCCATTCTGGTGGGTGTGTAGTATTATTTTATTTTAATTGTAATTTGCATTTTCTTGATGGCTACTGATGTTCAGTACCTTTTCAAAGGCTTCTTGGTCTTTTGATGTGTTGGTATTTACTTTTCTCATTATTTTTTAAAGTAAGCAATTAATGTATTTTCTTAAATTAAAGTATACTATACATGCTTTCATTCATCTTGCTTTTTCCCCTTAGCAGTGTATCCAACCAAGTCGCTTGTTCTTCCCCACAGGTGGGTGGGTGGGAGGTAATCAACCGAAGATCTTGTATAGGCATAACCCATGGACACAGACAATAGGGTACTGAAGGCCTGGGGTGGAGAGGAGGGTGGGCTGGAGGGAGTCAATGGGGGGGGGGGGGGGAAGGGGAACATATGTAATACTTTCAACAATAAAAAATTATTTAAAAAAGAAGAAATCAACATGTAAAAAACAAAAAACAGAAAAACAAAACCAAAAAAGTACTCAGCAAAAAGAAAGTAAAGAGTGTGTGCAAATATGGCAAAATATTAACAAGTAATGAATCTAGGAAAGGGTTATGTGTGTTCATTGTATTTATGAACCTATAGAAAACCTTCAACTTTTCTGTAGATTTAATTTTTTCTTAGAAAAGTTCAGGGGAAAAGTAACGTGTTGCCATGGGACCCATACATTATTATACATACATTATGCCTCATCTTAGCCTGAATTAAACCACAAAACAAAATGCGGAACCACCACAACTCTGGAGAGAGCCTGCATTGACTTGGGTTCTGGGACAGCTCTTAGCTCCAGAAGAAATATCCCCTAGTGTCCCTCACCCTTCCTATTCCACATCCAGGTCTGGACTCCAGCTGGTGAAGTCTGGTCAAAAATGACCCGGCCTTTCAGCTCCACAGCTTCTTAAAGGGCTTTTGCTGCTCTCCTAACGTAGCAAGTCAGATGGCCTATAGTGAGAAAAAGTTCCAGTGCGCCGGTCTGCTTGGTATGAAGTAGACAGACTCTGGTTTGGGACCCAGGAAAGGACTGAACCTCTAGCGAGGGAAGCGGGCTTCTTGGTGGGAAAGAACTGGGTGTCTGGGAGAGAACTGCTACCATTAGGAGCCTGCAGCTCATTCACAGTCTGCTGAGCACCCACCATGTGCTGGGCACTGTTCCAGGACTCGTAGTACAAGAGCACCGTATACACTATTTACTGTGTGGCACTTTGCTAAGCATTTTACCTGTATTGTCTCCTGAACCTATCCTAGGTACTACTACTTTCGCAATCAGGAAGCTGATCCTCAAATGAGCTAATTAACTTGCCCCGGGTCACACAGCTCAGTAGTGTTGGGGCTGGGATCCCAGTCTGTTTGTCTCTAGCTTTACTCACTACTCCCACCTCCTGCTCAGTTTCCTGGCACGGTTCCTTCTCTAGCCTCGGGGAATTGCCCTGATATATACCTTTACCCAACCCTTCTTTGCTCAGTTAAATACTCCTCATCCTTTAGGTTGATATTCAGATATCATTCCTCAAGGGAAGCCCTTCTGAAGCTAGCTCACTCCCTGCTGTTGTCCTTATCATACTGTCATATAATTATGTTTCATTATCAGTTCTCTGCACAGTCTCCGGGCTCTTGGGGAAAGAAGGCTGTCTGATTGTCTTGGTCATTAAAAACCTCAAGTCTTGGCATGGGGTCATGGAAGGGTCCCAATTTTCTTACTCTAATCTCAGGTTCTGATATCTTGGCCAACAACAGAAAAAGCAGTTAAGTGGGAAGAGCAAGGTAGGGGAGGGAGCTGGCAAAGAAAGTGCTGAATTTCTAGCAATTAGATTGAATTGCATAAAACTTCGAGCTGGTGGTAGCACTGAATTTTAGGCAATTCACTTTCCATTTTAGGCAATTCACTTTCATTATAGGAGGCCTGGTGAAGAGAGACTGCCCAAGGGTTAACAGAATCACTAACAGAACAACTGGCTTCTATTGAGAGATGATATCCCTGAGGGCCATGTGAACAGCCTATACTCACCATCCCCATCGGTCAATCCATTCATTCATTTGTTCACAAATATTTACTGAGCTCTGTCTGCTCTCTGTCAGGCACTGCTCTAGGCACTGGGGAGTAGGGTAGAGAACCCAAGGAAGCCTGTGACCTCAAAGGGCTTACATTCTAGTGGGGATGACAGTTAACTAATAAAAATATAGAATAAAAATATAGAATGTGTCAGGTGGGCATATGTGGAATGAAGGGAAATAAAGTAGGGTGAGATGGCAGCAAGTGGTGGTGAGAGCTGTTTGGGGTACAGGGGTCAGAGGAGGCCCGTCTTTGAGAGAAACCTGGGTGAAGGGTGAGCCCCACCGGTACCTGGGGAAGGACATTCCAGGGCAGCATTAGTCATGTTGACAGATGTCATCAGAAACCTGAGCCTCTTCCTTCAGCACTTTTAAGTAACTGCATAGTATTGAAGTTGTCCAGGAAATTATATAAAGTCACCAACACATATAGTCCTGGTACAAGCATCTTATTAACACACTTACACCAAGGGACTGGCTTGGGGCAGCTACAATATCCACCTCCCAGCCCGTCAGGGGGCATCAGGCTTCTCTTGCCCATACCCTCTCTCTCCTCCCCTGCTCTCTAAACAAGAGCAGCCTTACCCTAGCATTTCATCTGGAATTTGGGACCAGCTAATCCTAGGGTGACTCAGGTTCCTGCTAACCTTGGCTTCCACCGGAAATGCAACCCCCTAAGGACATGTCTCTACCCTAAACCAGTGGTTCTCAATCTTCCTAAAGCCATGACCCTTTAATATAGTTCCTCATGTTGTGGTGACCCCCACCATAGAATTATTTTCGTTGCTACTTCATAACTGTAATTTTGCTACTGTTTTGCATTGTAATGTAAATATCTGATATGCAGGAGATGTATTTTCATTGTTACAAATTGAACATAATTAAAGCATAGTGATTAATCACAAAAACAATATGTAATTGTATTTGTGTTTTCCGATGGTCTTAGGCGACCCCTGTGAAAGGGTCGTTCGACCTCCAAAGGGGTCGCGACCCACAGGTTGAGAACTGCTGCCCTAAACCCTGAATTGTTCTTACCATACTCCTGCTGATTTCCCCTCCCCTCCCCCACTGCTCCTGGAATTTGCTATCACCTTCCCCAGTATATCCTCTGGGGCCCCATGTAAGGTAAACAACACCCCAGACCTCAGTCTTTTCTCCCCAGCGCTCCTTCACTCCTCCGTGAGGGCTCTTCCCAGCCTTCCTTTACCACCATCTCCAGGGAAGGTGGCAGGACATAGGGACCCAGAGGAGACCAGCATTGTCTTACTCCCCCTGGTGCTTTGCTTGTCCCCTCCTTTATAAAAACATCCTTTGATTCTCCTGCCATCCACCTCTTCTCCCCTCTGCTTTTCTTCATGGGTGTCCCCTACCAAACACTGGGTCTCCCATTATAGTTATTGAAGAATTGGCTCACAGCACTTACCATCACCTTGGGAAATGCCAAAATCTGGCTGATGAGTCTCTTAAAACGCTGGCCTCACAATTCCTTGCCTTCTTCAAATGCAATGACTTTTATCTGCTCTCTACTCAGCTACCTACAGCAATCAAGTGGTCTAAAGCACAGAAGCCAGGGAAAAAATGGGGACATATGAACAAGAAGTAAAGAGGAAACATAAAAAAGATGGCAGGAGCCAGGGTTTTTCTCTAGGAGCAGCTGGGGAACTCAAAACTCCATTTTGAGGGTGGAGTTTGACATGCTGAATGGATGATTTCATGTGGGTTAAAAACTTACTTGGTTTGCTAAGAAATGTGAGCATTCTGGTTAATAAAACATTTTGGTTTAAAGAAAAGGACTATACACACATTATTAAACAAAGAATAAAACACATGGAAACCATTATTTGCTGAATAATAATACCCACTGCATTTACAGAGCACTTCTGCACATTTTATTTTAATCTCAAAACAGTCCTGTCCTGGCTCCCCTGTATGGTCTTGCAATGACTCAGCCTCATTGTTCAGAATCCAGACATCAATGCATTGTGTCAAATGAAGCTGACTTGACTAGAAGGTTCTCTGGGGCACTAGGGGAGGGCTGGTAGGCAGAGAAAGGTAACCAGCGTGCGTAGAGCTGGGGAGTGGAGGAGGTAGCCCAATCCTGCAAGGTTTCACTGACTAAAGCATTTGCCCTAGTCTGCGGAGTCTATGCCAGGGGTCAGCAAACTTTCTGTAAAGAGGTAGGAAATAAGACAATATAAAACAAATAGCATGGCTATGTTCCAGGAAAACTGTATTTATGAACACTCAAATTTGAATTTCATTTGTCAACCATTTCTACATGTAAAAACCATTCTTATCGCAAGGGTCATACAGAAACAGTCAGTAAGCTGGATGTGGCCCACAGGCCACAGTGTACTAACCCCTGGTCTGTTCCAATACACCCATAAGAAACAACTTGGGCCCTAGCCAGTTGGGTTCGGTGGATAGAGGGTCGGCCTGCAAACTGAAGGGTCCCAGGTTCGATTCCGGACAAGGGCACATGCCCAGGGTTGCGATCCCCAGTGGGGGGCGTGCAGGAGGCAACCAGTCAGTGATTCTCTCTCATCATTGATGTTTCTATCTCTCTCTCCCTCTTCCTTCCTCTCTGAAATCAATTTAAAAAAAAAAAAAAAAAGAAACAACTTTGTAGCTGGCTGCTGGGGTCCAACCCCAGAGGGTCCAGGGGTCCCCAAAGGTGTGGACGGAGTCGGCGAAGAAGGAATGACACGGAGACAGCGTTCAGTTGATCAGCAGCCTAGCCAGGATCTCTAGCCAAGTTCTGGTTTGGTTCTCTCACTAGGTTCTCCAGGTTCTCCAGCCAGGTTCGGTCTCCAGATTCTGTAGCTAGGTTCTTCAGCCAGGTTCTGTTGCCAGGTTCTGTCTAGGTTCTCCAGCCAAGTTCTGTAGCCAGGTTCTGTCCAGGATCTTTTGCCATGTTCTCTCACTAGGTTCTGTCTCTAGGTTCTGTGTCTAGGTTCTGTGGCCAGTTTCTGTCCAGGATCTTTTGCCATTATCTCTCCAGCGAAGTTCTTCTGTCTCTAGGTTCTGTGTAGGTTCGTGTCTAGGTTCTGTGTCCTGTTGTCTTGTTACATCTGTATTTATACCAGTTGATTCCAATCCTATCAATCTCTATTCCAAAGGTTAGGGCGTTTCTTATCTCCATTCCAGGGAGTAAAGATTATGTAGCTTAAGCATGATTGTTTGTAGTTAAAGTGATTAATTACCCACCTGGCACTTAGTTAAGGGGTTTTATTCCCTCCCTAACTTCAGGGGAAAATCCCTACCTGGGGAAACAACCTTTCTCAGAGAGGTGACCTTGGTTAAAACACATAGTGCCAAGAAGGTGAGCAAACATATTAAGAACAGTATGCCATATATGCCAGGTCCCTTGAAACAGCAAGGATGGACCAGTTCCCAGCAGCTGGCATTCTGTTTATGGACTGACAATGGTAACAGCTCCCATTCTGAATACTTACTCTGTGCCAAATACGTTGAAAATATATATGTATTATCATTTACTCTTCATACAATCATTTACTCTTTGCCAATCCCACTTTACAGATGATGAAAACAGGGCTCTGGGAGGATAATCTGCCTGAGATCATACACATTAAGGTTAGGAGAGTCTTCATCAAAGGCTGTGCTCTTAACTAGGGTGCTAGAACGCCCTCCATGCTAGCTCTCCATCGTGTACATTTCCGGGTCTCAGGTTCCCTCACTCTACCTACCCATCCTCCTCTATCTTTCTACTGCTGGCTGCTTTGACTCTTGCTTTCACCTTCTCTTTGTTCCCTACCTTAAGAGTTATGTTCTCCTTGACCTGGAAATTGTTCAGACTGGACACTTGGAAACCTTTATCTTCAACTTTTCCCAAATACATGGGTTTGGGTCATGGGAGCTTGAGCCAAGATAAGGTACCTTTCCTGGGGCCGATGGGAACAGTTAGAGCCAAAAGGTGAGCTTCATTCAACCCCCTTACAAGGTGCTGAGTGTCAAAGCAAGAAAAACCTAGACCAATGTGAAGTCTAAGGATGAGAGAGCCCAGGAGGAAGAGGCGCCAAAGTTGGGACATGGGTGGAGCTAAAGCGGGAATGAAACAAAGTTCTGTACAGGTTGGCTGCCCCTGATGGAACAGAGAGCTCCAAGGCTGTCCTTCAACTGCGGTCAGCTTTAAGGGTCACTGGGTGGGCAGGCCTGTCTTGAAGGTACAATGTCAGAGCAGACAGGCTTATCTTGGGCCACCCCTCTTGTGAGCAGAAGTGTCCCTGGGCACCACTTGGCATCTTCAGCTCTACCCCATTATTGACCCCAGCCCTATGGGAGAGGGTCTCAGATGGGTCCAGATAAAGCTATCCCAGTACTGTAGGAAACTGGGGCTCAATCCTGGCAAGGCGATATCTAAGGGGCATTTCGGCAGTGCTGACACTGCTGGGCACTGTGGTTTCAGAGAAGTCAGTTCATTTTGAGGCCAGTCCCCAGACATCAGAGTCAGGTCCTGGTGGACAGGGATAGAGAGGTCATGGAAAGAGTCCAGTCTCAGCAGAGAAAGTGCAGTCCATCAGATAATCAAGGCTGAAGTCCACTGCCCACTAGGACCAAGCAATCGTGGCAGAAGATGAGGATGGACAGCTACCTCTGGGGCTGGCAAGAGGAACACCAGGTCTTACCAACTGGAAGGGAAAAGAACCCAATAGTCTGCCAGGTTTGGGAGGCAGTGAAAACTCAGGGCTGGACAGGTTTTCTTAAATATTGACCCCAAATTGCAAATTGTACTAGTAAATGAGGCTATTATAAGATTAATGAGAATAACCACATAAAATTTTAAGAACGTCTGTTCATCAAAAGCACTGTGAAGAAGTGAGAAGATGAGCCACCAACTGAGAAAAGATATTTGCAACACACACAACCAACAAAGGATTAATACCCTGAATATATAAAGAACTCCTACAAACCAGTTCTATAAAAAAAAAAAAAGGCAGAACACATGCACATGCATTTCAGAGAGAAGAAAACATAAATTAGCAAAAATTAAGAAGGTTGACAATATCAAAGGATGTGGAGCATTCCATGCTGGTGGAGTATAAACTGGTCTAACCACTTGGGAAACTATTTGAGTACCTTGAAGTAAACTTGGAACTATAAATACCCTATCACCTAAGGAATTCTACTCCTACATGTATGCTCTAAGCTAGGGTTTCTCAACTTGACATGATTGACAGCTTGGACCAGATAATTCCTTGTTGTCATGGGCTGTCCTGTCTGCCATAGGATGTATACAGCATCCTATGGTCTCTACCCACAAAATGCCAGTGGCAATGGTCCTTAGTCCAGTCATGAAAACCAAAAATGTCCGAGACACTTGTTGAATGCCCCTGACATTGCTAAAAATCAATGGGGCCTTTCCTTTGCTTTAGAAAAATGCCTGTACCCAGGAGTGTGTGCAGTGGTGACTTTGTCTTCACTGCTCAACCCCTGGTTGAGAACCACTGCTCTAGGCTCGTATGAACTAGCCAAGTTCTACAGAATGGTCATAGCAGCACTATAAAAAGAGCTAAACACATAAACACAGCTCCCCTCAAAAGGGGGACTGGAAACAACATAAATCTCCAACCGAAAAATGGACAACCAAATTGTGGTAACTGATTGCAATGAAATTTTACACAGTTGGTTCCAAAATTGAACAAACTTCTCCTAACAATATAAATAACTCAAATGTTGTATTTCCCAAAAATGGATGCAAGAATATTTCTGGTCCCACCTGCTCTTCCACACCTTGCCACTCCCCCATTAAGAGGTGATGTCCTTTCCCCTGAGGCCCGAGTAGGACTTTGTGACTGTTCAACCAATAGACACTATGTGACTCTCAGGCTGGGTCACAAAAGGCGATACAACTCCACCTGGCTTTCTCTCTCTGGATGCTCACCCTTGGCACTCAGCCATCATGTTGTGAGGAAGCCCAGGCCACATGGAGAGGCCACGTGGAAAGAACTAAGCCTTCAGGCCTTGGCTAGTCTCAACAGCCAGCGAGTAAGTGAGTCATCAAAAGCCCTCAGGTGATGACTTGAGCCCCAGCTGATGTAGTGTGAGGAGGAGCCCAAACTACAAATGTGTGTGTGTGTGTGTGTGTGCGTGCGTGCGTGTGTGTGTGTGCGTGCGTGTGTGTGTGTGTGTGTGTGTGTGCGTGTGTGTGTGCGCGTGTGTGTGTGTGGAGAGAGAGAGGGGGGGAGAGAGAGGGAGAGAGGAGATAACTATTGTTTTACAACATAGAACTTAGGAGCACAATTACTGATGCAAGGATTACCGGTGGGAACGGGATTGATTAGGGGCCGGAGGGAAACTGCGTGTCACAGAGAGACCTAGCCTGGTGGCTGAGCCTGCTCTAATGGTAAGTGAAACCACAGACCTTTCCTACTCCTGAGCATCTGCTGTGAGTTCTTTCCCGCGTCAAAGAATTGAAGAAAACCCCAAGCCCCAAAGGGGAAGACAGTGTCCGGACTACACAGAGTGGCACAGCCAGGCCCACCTGCCCACTGCCCTGTCGTGTGGGCGGAGCTGAAAGGGCTGGATGAAGATTGGGCAGTGAGCGCTCTCCTTGGGCAAGGCTCTTCTGCCTGTTTAATCAGCACTAACCGTTACCTGTTGACATTTTGGAAACAAAACCAAAAGCCTTGAAAAGACAGAGTGAGCATTGTGCCTCGGAGCCATTAGGGGTATTCAGAGCTGGTCCTGAGCAGTGGCGTGAACACGGGACACTTATCTTCGAGAGAGGAGGTCTTTGTGGGCAGACTGGGCTCTCGAGAGACTGTGGTGTTGGAAAGCTCTGACGTGGGTGCTCCCTGTATGAGCTTCCCTTACTCCTGTGGAGAATTCCATGTTATGCGGATCCAGCATTCATCAGGCGTGGAGATAGCAAGCACAGGCCCTCAAGGAGAATTCTGCTCAATGTCAGGGATTCCCAGAAGAGCCAACTGGGGCAGGTGGGAATTCGGGGGAGGCTGGAACTGAACAGCAGCCCCATTCTGGTAGCTGGGCATACCCCTCATTTCTGTTCTTCAAATGAGCAGAAAGCCGAAGGTACCTTTCAAACAGGAAGCAGTGACTTAATAGTCTCCACCAGAAAGAGAGCAGCTTTGGGGGCAGCATATTGTCTGTGCTATTGCTCCAGCCACACCACCACAAAGCAAGTTTATGTGAGTTTTCAAAACTAAGACAATAGGATTATCTGAAGAAGGCCTGCCAAGAAGGGTGGGCGCCTGGGAAAGCCCAACACTCTCTAAGGTACCAAAAGTAACAAATAAAACACCTGCATGTAGAGCCTATCCTGGTATAGTAGGCAACAGGCCTCAGTAAAGTCCAAGGAACCACTTCCTTCGCATAAATTGTTTTGAATGCATGAATAAGTCCTGTGTAAGTGGGTTCCCCTTTCACCTGGAATGCTAGGCGAACTCTAACCATGTCAAGAGGGTAAGTACAGATACCGCTGTCAGACCTGTCCTGAATCCAGCCATTAATCTGTGCCCATGACCAGAAATCCCCAGCTTTGTAGTAATGAACATTTTCTAGTGCTCAAACGCCATAAACTGGATTGCACCATAGGGAAAGATTCAATTCATCATTGCACCATTCCCTTTATACAATCCAAGGTATCCCTCCTTTTGGGGAACAGCACGCAAGGTAGAAAGTACTCCTAAATGTTTGTAATGGTGATTGTGAACTTGTACTTGTAGGGCCGGCTATAGGGTTAAGCCTCAGACTGACCTGTTGGCAAAGCCACAAACAAGTCCCAGCTTAGAGGGCACAGTCCTCTTAGCATAATTAGGTGTGACCTTATGATGCTCCCTAGATCTTATCTGGGAAGCTAATGGGCTGAGGGAGGTGAAGCAAGTGCTGCCAAAACAAGTGAAACTCACAGGAACATTGTAACTATGGTGACCACTACCTTGTTTACCTCTGGCTATAAAATAAAGGCTCAGCTTGCCTCTGGATCTCTCTCTGTGGCCTCAGCCAGGCACAGGAAGATCCACCTAGACCCAGCTTATTCTCTCTGTCTGTCATTTCTTCATCCTTTGCCACCCTCACTCAGGCTTTCGAACCCTTGGCTGAGCTGGCTCGGCACAATACTGAAACTTGTACCAGATCCAAAGGAGCACCTGTTGTTTTAGCACAGCGTCCTGCGATACCTCCACCTCCCGCCAGAAGGAGCACAGCCAGTAGAGAAGTCTCGGTGGACAGTGGCCCTCTGGCTCCTGCCACCTTCGGTATCACGGGAGGGGGTGGGCCACAGCCAGGGCCGCCCGCTGCAGCTATCAGGACAAGGGCCTTGTCTAGAGCTTTAGTCACCAATTTACAATCCAAGGGCTGGGGCCATGGCCATTGGCCAGCAATGACAGGGCACCGACTGTTCACTCAGGTGGGGCAGAACAACCTGGTTTGGTGAGTTTTTATAAAAATATATACCTTTGCAATTATCACTTTAATCAGGATATAGAACATTTACATCACCCAAAAACATTTCTTGTTCCCTCACCCCTACCCCAGCCAACCATTAATCTGCTTTCATTATAGATTTTTTTGCCTATTCTAGATTTCATACAAATTAGAATAAGGCATTATGTTCTCTTTTGAGGGTCTAGCTCAGCCGTGGGCAAACTACGGCCCGCGGGCCGGATCCTGCCCGTTTGAAATGAATAAAACAACAACAAAAAAAGACCGTACCCTTTTATGTAATGATGTTTACTTTGAATTTATATTAGTTCACACAAACACTCCATCCATGCTTTTGTTCCGGCCCTCCGGTCCAGTTTAAGAACCCATTGTGGCCCTCGAGTCAGAAAGTTTGCCCACCCCTGGTCTAGCTTCTTTCACTGGGCATGTTTCTCAGATTCACTCATGTTGTTATGGTATCAATAGTTTGTTCTCTTTTATTTATGAATAGTATTCTATTCTATAAACATATAACAATTTGCTTATCCACTCATCAGTTGATGGGCATTTGGGTTTCCAGTTTGGGGCCCTTGTGCATAGAATAAAGTTGTTGTGAACATCTGTGTACAAGTGTTTGTGTGGGAATATGTTTTCATTTCTCTTCAGTAAATACCTAGGAGTGGAATTGCTAGACTCTAAGGTTAAGATTTAATTTTATTTTAAAAAAATAGGTGCTTCTACTCTAGCTGGTTTGGCCAGTGGACAGAGCTTCGGACTGAAGGGTCCTGGGTTCGATTCCAGTCAAGGGCACATGCCCGGGTTTTGGGCTCGATCCCCAGGAGGGGGCATGGAGGAAGCCAATCGATGATTCTCTCGTCATTAATGTTTCTACCTCTCTTTCCCTCTCCCTTCCTCTGAAATTAAAAAAAAAAAATTTTAAATAGGTGCTTCTATTTTGATGCAGCAATTCTCACAATTTAGTCTAATAACTAGTCATGAATGTATATAAAGATCTAGCTGCCTGGATCTTCATCACAACATTGTTTATACATTTGCTACAATTGAAGGTACAACCATGTGATGAGTACCACATGGCAATTTAAATGGCTATTTCAAGCTTCTAGTTCAGGTTAAGGATTTAGCATAGATATCTTCTGAGACTCCTTCATTAAAATAACAATAAAGGAATTGAAATGGCACAAGCCCACAATAAAGAAGAAAACAAGAAAGGGGCCATCAGCAGAGACAGATTTTAACAAATTTCCCAAGGCGTAGATAGACAGACTGGGAGATGCCTCAGGCTGGAAATGAAAAGGATCCCAGAAAGCAGGCATGCAAATAGAGCTGAAAACCACTGAAGGTCTACATATGCAGCAGCTGACACCTCTGTTTGCCCAAATTAGACAAGTGCCAATCACCTTCTCTAGGTCAGACATTGGAGGGCTTATTTCTGAAGAGATTGTACAGATCACCTGGGAAGAATTAGGGCAGCCAATATGGACTCTGGAAGTGCGGAGTGGAGCCTTTTGCATTCCTGCCCTTAGAGACCTTTAAAAAGAACAACAAACTGGCTTCCTGCCAGCTTTCTCTAGCGAGAAGCCTGAGAGTGGACAAACTCTGCCTATGCTCTTCAAACTTCCTATCAGCCTCCTTATTACCTCAACCTTAAATAAAAACGAAAAACCAAAGTAAACAGACCTGGGAGGAAAGTCAGCAATAGGAAAAAGTAAGAAAAAATGGACCAATAGGCAAAACTGTGATTCTAGAGGAAATAGAGATAATTCATAGAACAGAAGAGATTTATGAAAATAAACAAAAACTTCTAAAAGCCTCGGAGGCAACTGGGAAAATAAGTCACAATGGTAAAACAAGAAAAGGGTGCTATGAAAAAGAAACAGAACAAAAAGGAGCTCTTTAAAGTGAAAATGTTTGTCAAAATTAATAAGAAGAATAATGTCAAATGATGACGTTAAAGAAATCTTCCAAATATAAATTTTAATATGTTAAAGGAAATGCAAAATATGACAGAAAAGACAAAAGCTATAGAGGAGCGATTTAGAGGTTTGAGATCTAAATAACAAGAATTCCAAAAAAGAGAAGTTAAAACAATGGGAAGCTATAAAATAAAAACAGTAAATAATTTTCTAAGATGAAGAAGGGCATGTGTCTTTGATTGCTAGGGTCCAATGAATACCCAGTACAATGAATGAAAAAAGAGCTACACCTAGATATAACCACCAAAACTTTCAGAACACCAAGAACAAAGCGTGGATGCTAAAATAGTTCAGAGAAAAAGAAACAAACTCTACTTTGAGGGATTTGATGTTTGGCCTAGAATTTTATACGCATTATTAATTGGCTGAAAACAGAATTAAGGCATTTGCAATCTGAAACTACTCTAAATTTTACCTCCTGTATATTTTACCCTAGGGAGTTAGTTACCAAGGAAATACTCCAGCAAATTAGTGTAAACTAAGAAAGAGGAAGCTATCACAGTCTTAAAGTCATTGAAAGCATGAAGGGAAATTGCAATATGGCAACCACGCTGCAGCCCCAGAGAAAATAAGGGCAGGAAGATAGAGAACTACGGAGAGCTGCAGGGAGAGGTTTCTTGTTTTGGTTTGTTTGGGGGTGTAAGGAATACGCCTCTGACTTATCTTCATAGGAAAGAAACAGCATGTGGCCAGGTGGCTGCTGAATTTCCCCAGAGCAAACAGGGTGTGGGGGTGGGGAGAGAGAATGAGAGCTGTACATGTGGCTGATAGCATGTGTCCTAGGAAGATTCCCCTAGACCAGTGATGGCGAACCTTTTGAGCTCGGCGTGTCAGCATTTTGAAAAACCCTAACTTAACTCTGGTGCGGTGTCACATATAGAAATTTTTTGATATTTGCAACCATAGTAAAACAAAGACTTATATTTTTGATATTTATTTTATATATTTAAATGCCATTTAACAAAGAAAAATCAACCAAAAAAATGAGTTCACGTGTCACTTCTGACACACGTATCATAGGTTCTCCATCACTGCCCTAGACAAAGGGAGGTGTAGGCAACTAGAGAAAGCCCCAGCCCATTTTTTTAAATGACCCACTTGGAGACGGCAAGACCTAGGCAACCTATTAGGAAATAGGTGACCAAATAGTCCTCAGTCAATGAGGACCTGGAGGAGGGTCTAAATAAATAGGCTATGTTCCTTGCCCCACGTGTGATCCTATAAAATGGGCACAAGCTCTCAAGAGTGTTATTAAAAGCCTCATTTTCACCATGCTTCTGTTTCCTACTCCATCATGTGAAATTTGGACAGGTGAACCAGTTCTCACAGGGGGAAAAGGTGAAAAGAATCAATAGAAAAACAGCTTGAAAAACAGATTAAAGGCTTGGAAAATATAATATGAGGGTAAAATAAAGGAAATTGGTGGAATGTAAAATAAATAAATAAATAAATAACTTATTTGTTCGAGAAACATTATCTATTGAGTAGGGACATTGGTCCCATAAAGAAATAAAAGTAATCCTAGTTCACAACTTTGATCTGCTGTGACCTATATTTATATAGCCAAAATAAAATAAACATTAATTTCTGGCCTTTAACTCTTACAATCAACCTTACACAAATATAAATAACAATGAGGATTTCAGAACAAAATGTAGAAGTATGGCTCAGGCTGACGGAGTTTGGGAGGTGGAAGGGAAAAGAGGTGAAGGGAAAGGTGGGAGTGCCCGGTCCTTCCCTTACAGGGCGAGGAGTAAAGAGATACCATTTATGGCAGGGGGAACAGGAAATGGGGGTTTAATTGTATTATTTGAGGTTGAATAGGAGACCAGGGAAAGCTCTGAGAATAGTGATTTAACTACTATATTTAGGAAAGTTGTGGGAGGAGGTGGGAGTGGAATAGAAATGAGCGAACTCCACTATCACAATAGAAAGTCAACAGAAAGACTGAAGTTGCTAAATTAATAAATAGCATCTTATTTAGAAGTATGGAGGTAATCACCCAATGAATTCTAAACAGAAATGCTTTTTAAAAAAATGCTTAAAATTTGCATCAGGGGACTAGGACTATGGGTGGAGAAGGGTAGGGTATATTATTTGTTTTTCATTATTGGACATTTGGTATTATTTAATTTAAATCATTTGCATACATTACTAATTAAAATCTTTAATGAGGAATTTCTGAGGTAAGGCTGTGTGGAACATTTGACATGCAAAAAGTTAGGGGGCTATAAATCAAATTGGTGTTAGAAGTTGTCTCTGGGTCTTTGGATAACAGATTGTTTCATTTCTTTATAATTTATACATATTCCATAGTAATCTATTTTTTTTTACTCTTATAATTAACAAAATAACTTTTAAAGAGTAGCTCTTAAGTTTCCCCTGGAGCACAGGCAAACTGTCTCCAAGGGGAATACTCAAGGTGGTTATGCCTGATTTGAAGTGTCCACCTCACCCCATTCCCATCCACCTCTCAAAGACTCAGACAGGCAACTGGCCCAGGACAGCCCCATCTGATGTCATTATGGTCAGGAACCCTTGGATTTCTGCACGGCTTCACGAATATTTATGAAAACCTTGTCTAACTACAGCATCAGCCTTCTCCATGCCAGTGCCAACAGTCAGTAGCCCTCCACAATCCCCACAAGTTCCAGGAACCTCACAAACATGTGATTTGAGTCAGATGAGTGGGCACCCATCTATTGGGCCCAAATAAAATTGGCTAGGGAGTAACCTTAACCTCTGGTCCAAATGTCTCTAGTCTTTAAACCAAACTCATTCAGGTCTAGTGAAATAGAGTGGGCACTTCACTATACCATACTCCATCCTATATAATAAAAGCCTAATATGCAAATAGACCAAACAGCAGAACGACTGGTCACTATGACATGCGCTTACCACCAGGGGTCATACGCTCAACACAGGAGCTACCCTCAGCCCGCAGGCCCCAGGCCAGCCAAGGCGGGTGCCAGCAAGGGCCCTGCTGTTGCCCCACAGATCAGCCCTGATCACTGGCCAGGCCTAGGGACCATACCCGTGCACAAATTTCATGCACTGAGCCTCTAGTATTAGGATAAAGACAGAGAGTAGAGCTGTACATTAGAGCTGGAATTCACTTCCATTCATCTGTTCATTTTATAGATGAGAAACCAAGACCCAGAGAGGCCAAGTCACTTGCCCAAGGTCAAAACAGATTTCCACCCAGTCTTTTGTCTCTACCAGAATTTTATTTTATTTTTTTTTTTTTTTTTTTTTTTTTTTATTGCTTAAAGTATTACAAAGGGTATTACATATGTGTCCATTTTATCCCCCCGCCCTAGACAGTCCCCTAGCCTCCCCTATCCCCCAATGTCTTATGTCCACTGGTTATGCTTCTATGCATGCATACAAGTCCTTTAGTTGATCTCTTACCCCCCTACCTCCTGCCCCGCAACCCTCCCCGGCCTTCCTGCTGCAGTTTGACAATCTGTTTGAGGCAGCTCTGCCTCTGTATCTATTATTGTTCAAAAGTTTATAATGGTCTCTATTATCCATGAATGAGTGAGATCATGTGGTATTTTTCCTTCATTGACTGGCTTATTTCACTTAGCATAATGCTCTCCAGTTCCATCCATGACGTTGCAAATGGTAAGAGTTCCTTCCTTTTTAGAGCAGCATAGTATTCCATCGTGTAGATGTACCACAGTTTTCTAATCCATTCATCTACTGATGGGCACTTAGGCTGTTTCCAGATCTTAGCTATGGTGAATTGTGCTGCTATGAACATAGGGGTGCATATATCCTTTCTGATTGGTGTTTCTGGTTTCTTGGGATATATTCCTAGAAGTGGGATCACAGGGTCAAATGGGAGTTCCATTTTCAGTTTTTTAAGGAAACTCCATACTGTCTTCCATAGTGGCTGCACCAGTCTGCATTCCCACCAGCAGTGCACAAGTGTTCCTTTTTCTCCACATCCTCTCCAGCACTTGTCGTTTGTTGATTTGTTGATGATAGCCAGTCTGACAGGTGTGAGATGGTACCTCATTGTTGTTTTGATTTGCATCTCTCGGATGATTAGTGACTTTGAGCATGTTTTCATATGTCTCTTGGCTTTCTGAATGTCCTCTTTTGAAAGGTGTCTATTTAGGTCCTTTGCCCATTTTTTGATTGGATTGTTTATCTTCCTTTTGTTAAGTTGTATGAGTTCCCTATAAATTTTGGAGATTAGGCCCTTATCGGATATGACATTGGCAAATAT
This sequence comes from Myotis myotis, assembly GCF_014108235.1. Taxonomy (NCBI): domain Eukaryota; kingdom Metazoa; phylum Chordata; class Mammalia; order Chiroptera; family Vespertilionidae; genus Myotis; species Myotis myotis. Next base: position 71,528,592 of record NW_023416324.1, read on the forward strand.
GTTTTCCCACACAGTGGGTTTTCTCGTTGTTTTGTTGATGGTTTCTTTTGCTGTGCAGAAGCTTTTTATTTTGATGTAGTCCCATTTGTTCATTTTCTCTTTAGTTTCAAGTGCCCTAGGAGCTGTATCAGTGAAGAAATTGCTTCGGCATATGTCTGAGATTTTGTTGCCTTTGGATTCTTCTAGAATTTTTATAGTTTCCTGTCGTACATTTAAGTCCTTTATCCATTTTGAGTTTATTTTTGTGTATGGTGTAAGTTGGTGGTCTAGTTTCATTTTCTTGCATATATCTGTCCAATTTTCCCAGCACCATTTATTGAAGAGACTATCTTGGCTCCATTGTATGTTCTTGCCTCCTTTGTCAAATATTAATTGAGCATATTGGTTCGGGCCGATTTCTCTACCAGAATTTTAAAAGGAAGATAATTAGGGTATCCCAGGTTTGGGTAACAGGTAATAATCTCTAGATCTCTAGTCTTTCCAAAGTCTACCCTTCACCATATCTGCTTGGTCAATCTTTTGAAAACCCTGCCTGTGGTCATGTCATCCACCAGAGGCTCCACACTGTCTCTGAATACAGTTCAAATTCCTGACCTGACTCTCAGTCCCCACCCCGACCTGCCTTTGGGCCCATCATTCCCCAGGAAACCTGCTGCAACCTTTTGCAGCAAGGATTCAGAATCTGGAGTAGGGGCCATGTGCAAATGGATATAGTAGATAAGAAATATAAATTTGGCCGAAACCGGTTTGGCTCAGTGGATGGAGCGTCGGCCTGCAGACTGAAGGGTCCCGGGTTCGATTCCGGTCGAGGGCATGTGCCTGGGTTGCGGGCATATCTCCAGTGGGAGATGTGCAGGAGGCAGCTGATTGATGTTTCTCTCTCATCGATGTTTCTGACTCTCTATCTCTCTCCCTTCCTCTCTGTAAAAAATCAATAAAATATATTTTTAAAAAAAAAAAAGAAATATAAATTTGGAAGGCATGGGGGAACCCAGCGGAGATTTACTCTCTAGTGGAATGGCTCCCTGAATCTCCAGACCCATAGCTTTTTATTTACTGGAATATACATTTGCCCTTTAGCAAAGCAAGGTTTGGTAAACAATAAAGGATTATCAGGTTAGGGGATTGCCTTCAGCCATTCAGCCAGCAGCAGGTAATATTATGCTGATTCTCAGCCCTTGCTGAATATCAAAGTCCATCAGCCTTCTGATGAACTTCTCACATTTATATGTTAACTACTTTTTGGTCTTTGCCTCCAACAGAAACCCAAATGATGAACTTGGATTGAACTGGTCTTCCCTCAAGTGAAGTTCCAAGGGCAGGAAGTGGAGTTCCTGTGGAACCAAAGCAGGATGAAGAAAGCCCCAAGGGCAGCTTCTCTCCCTCTCTGGCTGGCTGGCAAACACGCTCCCAGGTCAACCCCTGAGTGTGTGGGGCAGTCCTCAGAGATGGGAAAATTGGTCCTGCTGGGCAGATACAGGGCCTGAGCCAGCATAGACCCAAGGAAGGGGTGATATTCCGAAAAGTTTCAGCAGGGGAGGAGCGAGAAGGGGAAGGATGGGTGACGTCTGACAAGTACTGAGTGCTTCTGGGCTATGCATCCAGCTGGGGACATGATTATTAGTGTCCTTGCTTTAAAGGCGAGTGACTGAGGCTCAGGGCAGTTAAGCACATGGCTGCTGAGTAGCAGAGGCTCAAACTGGGTCTCCTTCCTCTTCGTGTCAGACTCTTTCCTTTGTGCTGCTGGTCCATTATGTGAAATCATCCTCCTGGCATTGGGGGCCCTGGAACAAACCCCACATCCTCCACATGTCATTTTCTGGGAAGAGCCTCAGTGACATGATGCTCAGTGCTTGCTGCTCAAAGCCATCAGACCCGTGGGCTTCTCTCTGGGTCCTCGGACCAATGCTGAGAAGCCCTTTCGTGCCTAAGTGGCTCCATCCATTCCCTGGCATTTGGTCTCCATTCAGGAGTGTGCTACAGCCTGCTCACACTGCCTCCCAAGAGCCAATATTCCAGTTTTTGAATTGCACAAGCTGGCTGATATCATATTGGCCGCTTGAAATCAGCCGTTGTGGGAGGATCTTAAAGCATGACATTGACAAATGCTACCAATCAGGGCTCTCCTCTGCTCTCAGCCTGTTGTTAAATATTTACAGCCCATCACTAATCTCCATCTGCCCACTTCCTGCCTGGGAGACTACTGAAGATGTTCACATGCGAGCTCGCACTTACTTTTCAGTTCTACACTTTCTTTAAATAGATTTAGTGGAATGGTTGTTTTTAAAATATCTTTGTAAACTTGAATGCTTTGTATCAATTTTGGTGGTAACTCTAGGCCAAAAGCCTAAGAAGACAAATGGATTCTTTTTGTAACTCCCCCTCCCCCCACTTAACTACAATGCTTAAACTCCCTGTTTGCCACACTCATTGCCATGCCCTTACCTCAGATCGGTATCTTCCATGGAGCCTATAGGAAGAGCTGCCTATCTGGTTTCCCTGCCTTTAGTCTTCCCTTCCCGAAGTCTACCCTTCACCACACCTGCCTGGTCAATCGTTTGAAAACCCTGTCTGTGGTCAGATCCCTCATTAGAGGCTCCGTGATGTCTTCTAATACAGTTCAAATTCCTGACCTGACTCTCAGCCCCCGCCCCACCTATCTTTGGGCCCATTATTCTCCAGGGAACCCAAATGACAAACTTGGATTGAACTGGTCCTTGCTCATGTGAAGGTCCCTCTCCCTAGAATGCCCTTCTCCTCCCTCCACCCCCTCCTCCTTTGTCTCCTGAAACTCAGGTCATGGAGCATTTCACCCATAATTCTGTCTGCCTCTAATTGCTATTACCCAGCCAGGTGACCCCAGTCGCCCGTGGACCTCTTAGAATACTTTGGTTGAGGTGCTCTTATATCCTTTATACCATGACTCCTCCAAAGTGATCTGGACACAACCCTCGGCTACACCAATGCAACTCCAAGTGTGCTCCAGGCCACAACACGGGTGGTGCGTTAGAAATGAAAATTCTCAATCCCCATCCCAGGCCTCAGTGAATGAGAATTCTGGGGCAGGGGAGAGAGGGAGCCTTCCAGGTGATTCTAGTGCAACTGGTCTACTCTCCCCCATTCCCGTGGGCTTTTCCTACTTCATGCCCTTTTTCATGGCAGCTCCTGATAGTATCTTTTTGCTGTTAATGTTTTCCCCTGCTCATTCATTCTGGCAATGTTACCTTCTGGAAGGATGGTCCCAGCAAGTCTGTAGGTGGTGGTTCCACCCACCCCAAATTACATTCCTTTTCTCCATTTCACAAGCCCCAGAATGCTCCCTGTGTCCCCAGCCCCTACTGAGATGTAGAACCTACAGCTAGCTCCATTCTGCATTCAGCTAGGTCCACTGTTCCTTGTTTCGGTGAGAATTACACGCACTCTTCTCTAAACACTTGCAGCAAAGGCCATCTTCCAGGTCAGCAATTCTGTTATCAGTAAGCTTTGAGTGCAGCCACTGTGGCCAGCCCAGGGCAAAGGTCAGGGCTCCCCAGTGGCTGAAGCCATTTTCACTGAGAAGAGGCCTCTCCATGCCCCCTCCCCCGAGAGGGAGCTCTGTCTGCCTAGAATCAGGTGTGGCTACAAGGTCCAACCCCTGGAGAATCAGGACAGCCTCTTTTTAGTTTGGGGGCGATAACTTTTTGTTTAGATATAATTCCAAAGTTACAGAAAAATTGTAAGTGTGGTATAAAGAAACCCCATATACCTTCTACCCAGATTCACCCATCACTTATATTTTGCTCCATTTCTTTTACTACGTTAGCATTCTCTCCCCGTATTTTTTCTTAGCCACTGAAAAGCAAATTAGAGACACCACGTCCCTTTACTCCTAAGTATTTCTAAGAACAAGGGCATTCTCTTATATAGACATAGTACAATTTTCAACTTTAGTACAAACCTAACGTTGATAAAATACTGTTATCTAAACTATAGTCCAAATTCGATTCATCAATTGTTCCAGTAATATCCTTTACACTACCCCGCCCCCACCCCAGCCCAGAATCCAATCCAAGATGAATCATGTATTGCATTTAGTTGCCACTTCTCTTTAATCTCCTTTGGTTTGGAACATTTCCTCAGCCTTTCTCTGACTTTTTTGACCTTGACAATTTCAAGGGCACTAACCAGTTATTTGGTAGAGTGTCCCTGAATTTATTTATCCAGTGTTGCAAGATTAGATTTTGGTAAGCATTTGGGGGGCAAGAAAATCACAGGAGATGATGTTATATTCCTTTCAGTGTATCTTATGAGGGGGTCCATGATATCCCTGTGTCCCAATGCTGGTACTCTAAGCCCTGATCTCTGTAAAGCCTCTTTGTGAAGGCTGCCCTCTACTGGCCATTTACAATATTGCAGTTGCTATGCCTCTGCTGCGTTGGTTGACAAAGGCCAGAAGCCCAGGACAGGCCCTGACACTTGATTGCTTCTGAAACCTCGAGAAAGTCATTCAGCCTCCTTGAGCCTCCATTTCCTCATCTGTAAAAGTGAGCATGGCAGTGCCTGCGCGCTTCCCTCATCGGGATGGTTGGGTTTAAATGTGGTCGTGCGGTGTTGTTTTAAGCCTGCCCTGGACTCCCTGAGTGCCAGCGATGCTCTCCAGGACCATGTCAGCTACCTGCAGAGCCTACAGTGGGTCCCGTCTGTGGCGGCCAAGGCAGAGCTGCCTCCTTACCTGAGGCTTCTGTGAACTACAGGTTTCCTTGAGTCTATTGTGAAGGAGCTCAGGGAGGACCAGGCCCCGCCTTCAGTGTTTCTGCCCTGAGCGACCATCTGGGAGTCGCCCTGGTCTGTGCACTAGCTGTTACACCGCAACCCCTGGGGTTGCTGCCACACCGCTGCTCCCGGGCTGGGGGCACTGAGAACTCGCCCCCTTCCACGGAGACGGAGCGTGCACTCGTGCCCTCCGATCCCCACCAAACCCAGCGAACCTGTGCCTTCAGCACATTTACCGCAGGGCTTTCACCTGCACTAGCCCGGGAAGTGGGAGGGGTGGGGCGGAGATCCTGCAAACTGTTTTACACCAACCTAGTCTCTCACCCCGTTTTTTTGTTGCATCTTCGGACTCTACCTGCCTGCCTGCCTGCCTTCTTTCCAACTTTCAACAAAACTCCAGGCTCTGCACTAAGAGAGGGGATGCACACTTGCCCCACGGAGCTCAAGGTGCAGGGGGAAGGGAACAGGCAGCGCAGCAATTGCATTACTAAAAAGAGCCCTGTGCCTCTGAGGCGGCTTTCAATGGCCCCTGTGACTCAGCCACACTTGGTACCTCCCGCCTGGTCCACAGCCTCCGCATTATGGCTTTATATTGTTAAGTGTTCTCCAGGGATGCCATAGCGATCGATTTTTGTATGGCCCAAGGAGAAGCTCAGAGAAGGAGAATTATAAGAAATTAGTGGCCCGGTGCACGGATTCATGCACTTTGAACGGAAATTAATTAGAAAAATATTTTAATAACATAACCCCTGGCTGGAAGTGAAATTGCACGGCCCCATGAGGAATAGGGCTCCCTCCTCTTTGGTTCCAGGGTGCATCACCAGAGAACCACCGCTGCCAAGTCACCGCAGCTCGGCAGCACCTACGTTGAGTATCTGCCCCCTGGTGGTCAGTGCGTGTCATATGTACCTGCCGGTTGGACGGTCAGACAGTCGCTTAGCCTTTTATATATATAGATAAGTAGATCAAGAAAGAGAGGAAAGAAACATTTTTCCAATGAGACTAATTAGTTGTCTCTTACTCAGACTTACTGGTCAGAGCAGAAGCATCTGTAGTAGTTAACTTGAGCCCTTACCTGGAGCCTCTCTGGGGTCTTAGGAGTCTTGAGAACAGTGACTTAATGAATGGAGCTCTGAGCCTGCTCAGAGGAAGGAGCATCACACAGGCAGGTGATCAGTACACGCTGACTTACAAGTGCACATCCCTTGTAAAACTGTGGGAGGTCAGGCCAGAAGGCACTGGCAGGGTGGGGGGAAGGCCCTGGTGAATGGCTAGCCCACCCAGTTTCCCCTCATCTGCATGATTGGAGGGAAGTGATTTCTCACCCATGTGAGAGATACCACCGCCTGATTCATCTGCCTCACAGGCTGCTTCTGAGTGAAAAATGAAATAAAACATGGGAAGGACCGTGCACCATTTGTGTAGAGATGCCCTACATACCAACAAATGTATAGGCAACGTGGGTGGACCAGAACCATGAATAAGGCATCCCTTTATAACGCAGTTTTACAGTGTTTGTTAGGGAGCAGCCATGGTTAGGAGATGCTGGAACAGACTGCAGATTGAGCAGCCCCAATCGGGGTCTGTGTCAGGTTTGGGTGGGTGCAATTCATACCTGCCCTGCTTCCTCATTCATGTGTACACTCCACACACACACACACACACACACACACACACACACACACACGCTGGGGGAGAATGTGAGTGGGACACTCACAAATCCATCATTACTTCTCAAGGAACAGTTCGGTGAAGACTTAGGCCATCCTGCTATGCAAAGAGCTGAATGCTATTTGGGAAAATAAAATAGAAAATCCCATGAGAGTAAGGACTGTGCTTTCTCCTTCACCACTTACACCCAGAACCTAGGGCCACAGCTGGCACATAGTGAGCACGTAGAGAAGCCCCATTGGCCTCCAGTATTCTACTGTTTAGGGCGGCTTCTGCTTGGGATCTGACAGGAGAAGAGAGTCTATGCTTTCTTGTGACCATATCCCTGAAGCAATACTTTGAACGTCTGCTGCAATTTCTAGCTTTGCTTTAATTAGGGAATAATTAATAAATCCTTTGGAAACTAAAACTGTTTAAACAAGCAATTGATGGTAATATTGAAGCCATTTAAGCTGTTGTCCATTGAGTACTTCTTTGACAATGTCTAAACAACCATCACAGCTAAGGCCAAAATATCCAGGAATGCAACAAAAATGAAGGCAGAACAAAACAAAATCCCCTAGACCGGTGGTCAGCAAACTGCGGCTCGCGAGCCACATGCGGCTCTTTGGCCCCTTGAGTGTGGCTCTTCCTAAGCCTTAGGAGTACCCTAATTAAGTTAATAACAATGTACCTACCTACATAGTTTAAGTTTAAAAAATTTGGCTCTCAAAAGAAATTTCAATCGTTGTACTGTTGATATTTGGCACTGTTGACTAATGAGTTTGCCGACCACTGCCCTAGACCATCAGCTATAATTATAAAAACAGGTGCCAACTTGTATTTTGCTGAAATCCTGAAACTGCCTTCAGGGGCAAGAGAGCAAACAGTACACTAAGAAAAAAAAGAGAGAAAGAGCCGCTATAATAATAGAACTGCTTTGTCTGTCCCGAGCCCAGGAGGGCAATACCTTCCTGGATTGTTCCACAACATTTACTCTTCAGCCATCTGTTTCCCTGGCCCCTCCACATCCTGTTAAGCCAACACTGTCCCGGGAACAGGAATCCCTGCTGTGACTTTATGGTATTGCTTCAGCTTCCTGTCCTGTTTCTGCAGGAGTTTTATTTAGCCTTATATGTGAGGGTGCACTTGCATACCATGAGAAAAGGGCATCCAAGCAGGGCCTGAAAAAGGTCACCCCCAGGGCAGGCCAGCATGGCCTGGGCTTGCTTTCTGGTTCTTGGGGCCAAGAGCCATGCATTCCCAGAGTGTCTATTTTATGCTTGTTTTTTTCAATTACTGTCTACATACGATATTATATCAGTTACAGGTGTACAACATAGTGAATGATTAGACATTTATAGCACTTATGAAGTGATCACCCCAATAAGGGATTAATATCCAAAATATATAATGAACTCATGCAACTTAACACCAAAGCAAACAAACAAACAATCCGATTAAAAATGGGCAAACAGCCTGAATAGACATTTCTCTGAAGAGGACATACAGATGGCCAATAGACATATGAGAAGATATTCAGTACCACTCATCCTCATGAAATGCAAATTAAAACTGGAACTGGACAACCAAGGGGTCTGGGCTGCCTGTCACTACTCGAGCCAATTAAGCAGAGACAGGGTTGAATCATATATGAACGTTTATTCCAATAATGCGGGCAGTATGGGAGAGCAGCAGGTCATCCACAAAAACCTGCTTTACCCCCCCCCCCCCCAAGCCAGCTGCTTACATTGGGTAGAAGGGCGAATATGACGTGGAAAAGTAAGAATTACAGGCATGCACAAAGTAGGCATGGTGTGATCGTTACAGGTTACAGGCCATGCGGGCTGGGGGCTGCAAAGGGTGTGTGCCTCCGGGCGCCCCCAGGACCAGAAGACAGGCAATAGGGGCTGCAAAGGGCAAGCATCTCCAGGACTTTCAACCACGAGGTTGTAAATCTTTCCATAAAGGTAGGCAGTTCTTGGGAAAGGAGGATGGACTGCATTCCAGTGATAGCTCCCATGTCCCAAGGCATACGGCTCTCAGCCAGGTTAGAATGTGCTTTCTCTAATCAGAACAATCACAGATAACAGAGCATGATTAATATTTCGTATAATTATAGCTAGTCCTCAATATTCTATTTCTGCCCCTAACAAAACCACAGTGAGATACCACCTCACACCTGTCAGAATGGCTGTCGTCAGTAAGTCAACAAACAACAAGTGTGGGCAAGGATTCAGAGAAAGGGAACCCTCATACACTGTTGGTGGAAATGTAAATCGCTGTAGTCACTATGGAAAACAGTATGAAGCTTCCTCAAAAAAATAAAAAATAGAACTACCAGCAATTACATTTCTGGGTATGTAGCTGAAGAAAACAGAAACACTATTTTGAAAAGATATATGTACCCTTCTGTTCATTGCAGCATTATTTACAATAGCCAGCATATAGAAACATCTTAAGTGTCTGTCAATAGACACATGGATAAAGAAAAGGTTTTATATATATATATATGGTGGAATATTACTCAGCCATAAAAAAGAATAAAATCTTGCCATTTGTAACAACATGGATAGACCTAGAGGGTATTATGCTAAGTAAAATAAGTCAGAGAAAGACAAATACCGTATGATTTCACCAATCTGTGGAGTCTAAAACACAAAATAAATAACATATAAAATAGAAACAAACTAATAGATACAAAGAACAAATTAATGGTTGCCAGATGTGAGGGGGTGGGAGGATGGGTGAAAAAGTAAAGGAATTAAGAAAAACATATTGATAGGTAAGGAGAACCAAGATGGCGGCATAGGTTAACGCCGGAGTTTGCTGCTTTGAACAACTACTTCAAAAGTGAAACCAAAAAACGGAAGGGACATCACCCAGAACCACAGGAACGCTGGCTGAGTGGAAGTCCTACAACTAGGAGGAAAGAGAAACGCATACGGACACTCAGAGGAGGCGCAGTGCTGAAGTCAAATTCTGAGGTGCGGAGTGCGCGGAGCGGGCTGGCGGCGGAGGGCGCGCTTGGCGTTTCCAATCGGGAGGGAGTCGCAGACTCTGAGCTCCAGATCCGGGCGAGTCTTTAGGGACCCAGACTCAAACGGGAGAAGCGGGACTGTCTGGCTTCGGTCAGAGCGAGTGCAGCTTTCTCTCCGAGCTTTGCAGTGGGTGCTGGGACTCAGAGAGGCAGAGCCCCTGGGGACAGGACTGAGAGCCACCATAACTGCTCTCTCCGGCCCACCCTGTTGATCCTGTGCGACCCGCCCCGCCCAAGCCCTGCACACAGGCATTTGCCGGATAGCCTCAGGCAAACGCCAGATTAGCACCTCCCTAGAGGACAGAAGTTCTCTCACTTCTGACACAGCTGATTCTCATAGCCACTTGGCCTGGAGGTCAAACCCTCCCTGGAATTAGCTACAACAATCAAGATTTAACTATAAGACTGCGAACAAAGACCACTAGGGGGTGCACCAAGGAAGCATAACAAAATGCGGAGACAAAGAAACAGGACAAAATTGTCAATGGAAGATATAGAGTTCAGAACCACACTTTTAAGGTCTCTCAAGAACTGTTTAGAAGCCGCCGATAAACTTAATGAGATCTACAAGAAAACTAATAAGACCCTCGATCTTATATTGGGGAACCAACTAGAAATTAAGCATACACGGACTGAAATAACGAATATTATACAGACTCCCGACAGCAGACCAGAGGAGCGCAAGAATCAAGTCAATGATTTGAAATGCGAGGAAGCAAAAAACACCCAACCGGAAAAGCAAAATGAAAAAAGAATCCAAAAATGCGAGGATAGTGTAAGGAGCCTCTGGGACAGCTTCAAGCGTACCAACATCAGAATTATAGGGGTGCCAGAAGATGAGAGAGAGCAAGATATTGAAAACCTATTTGAAGAAATAATGACAGAAAACTTCCCCCACCTGGTGAAAGAAATGGACTTACAGGTCCAAGAAGCGCGGAGAACCCCAAACAAAAGGAATCCAAAGAGGACCACACCAAGACACATCATAATTAAAATGCCAAGAGCAAAAGATAAAGAGAGAATCTTAAAAACAGCAAGAGAAAGAAACTCAGTTACCTACAAGGGAATACCCATACGACTGTCAGCTGATTTCTCAACAGAAACTTTGCAGGCCAGAAGGGAGTGGCAAGAAATATTCAAAGTGATGAATACCAAGAACCTACAACCAAGATTACTTTATCCAGCAAAGCTATCATTCAGAATTGAAGGTCAGATAAAGAGCTTCACAGATAAGGAAAAGCTAAAGGAGTTCATCACCACCAAACCAGGATTATATGAAATGCTGAAAGGTATCCTTTAAGAAGAGGAAGAGGAAGAAAAAGGTAAAGATACAAATTATGAACAACAAATATGCATCTATCAACAAGTGAATCTAAGAATCAAGTGAATAAATAATCTGATGAACAGAATGAACTGTTGATTATAATAGAATCAGGGACATAGAAAGGGAATGGACTGACTATTCCTGGGGGGGGAAAGGGGTGTGGGAGATGCGGGAAGAGACTGGACAAAAATCGTGCACCTATGGATGAGGACAGTGGGTGGGGAGTGAGGGCGGAGGGTGGGGCGGGAACTGGGAGGAGGGGAGTTATGGGGGGGAAAAAAGAGGAACAAATGTAATTATCTGAACAATAAAGATTTAATTTAAAAAAAAAAAAGAAAAAAAAGAAAAACATATTGACATGATCTCACTTATTTGTGGAATTTATTGAATAAAATAAACTGACCAACAAAATAGGGTCAGAGGCATGGAGGCATGAAGCAGACTGAAAAATCTCAGGCAGGGGTGGGGTGGGGGAGTAGAGGGGGATACGGGAAGAGATTAACCAAAGAACTTACATACATGCATATATGTATAGCCCATGGACACAGACAATAGTGTGGTAAAGGCCTAGGGTAGAGATGGGGCTGGGTGGAGGGGGGGAAATGGGGGACATCTGTAACTGTCAACAATGAAAAATATATATTAAAACAAACAAAGAAAAACAAATTGCCAGTTATAAAAAGTCATGGGATAAAACGTACAGCATAGGAAATACAATCAATAATATTCCATGGATTTTTAAAAATTTATCTTTATTGTTGAAAGTATTACAGATGTCCCCTTTTTCCCTCCCATTGACCCCCTCCACCCCACTCCTGCCCCCTCCACCTCACTCCCAGCCCCTCCCCAGGCCTTCACCACACTATTGTCTGTGTTGATGGGTTATGCAAATATGCATATACGTTCTTTAGTTAATATTTCATGGATTTTTTTAAGCTACCAATTATTGAGCACTGTGCTAAGTGCTTTACATCTATAATAATAAAAGCGTGGACCCAAATAAACAAAATCAGAAATGAAAGAGGAGAAATAACAACGGACCCCATAGAAATACAAAGGATTGTTAGAAAATACTATGAACAACTCTACTCCAACACACTAGACAACCTGGAGGAAATGGACATATTCCTAGAAAAATACAACCTTCCAAAACTTAACCAGGAAGAATCTGAAAATCTCAATAGGCCAATAACTATGGAGGAAATCGAAGCAGTAATCAAAAAGCTTCCAGCAAACAAAAGCCCAGGGCCAGATGGCTTCACAGGGGAGTTTTACCAAACATTCAAGGAAGACCTAAAACCTATCCTCCTCAGACTATGTCAAAAGATCCAAGAGGAAGGAGCACTTCCCAGCTCATTCTATGAAGCCAACATCACCCTAATCCCAAAACCAGATAAAGACAATACAATGAAAGAGAATTACAGGCCAATATCCCTCATGAACATAGATGCCAAAATCCTCAACAAAATCCTAGCAAATCGGATCCAGCAGTACATCAAAAAGATCATACACCATGACCAAGTAGGATTTATCCCAGGGATGCAAGGATGGTACAATATCCGCAAATCAATAAATGTTATACATCACATAAACAAATTGAGAGAGAAAAACCACATAGTCATATCAATTGATGCGGAAAAAGCATTTGACAAAATCCAACACCCTTTCTTGATAAAAACTCTCAGCAAGATAGGAATTGAGGGATCATACCTCAACATAATAAAAGCCATATATGACAAACCCACAGCCAACATCATAATCAATGGGCAAAAATAATAAAAGCGTAATATGCTAATTAGACCGACAGTTGAACACCTTTCGGAGGAAGGTGAGGCTGCAAGGGCCAAGCCCCTTGCACGAATTTTGTACATCGGGCCTCTAGTATGTTATCATATTATCTCATTAGATTGACCTCACAGCTACCTAGTGAGATGGGGGTGTTTTTGTTTGTTTGTTTGTATTTTTTTTTAATCATTTTACAAATGAGGAAATAAGTCTGAAAGAGAAGTTGAGTGGCTTGGCCTTTTACGTGACTCAGACATGGCAGAGGTGCAATTTGAACTCAGGCTGACTCTTAAAACTCTGCTCCCAGCCAGTAGGTTCTCAGGCTTCCCTGGTCCTACATCCTCGCTCACAGCATTGTCTTCCTTGAGAGTCAAAAGCATCCCAGCCAATTATCAAAACTTTAAAGCCCGAATCATGTGATGAGATTAGCATGTTATAAAGACTCCTCCAGGAGCGCAGGGGCGGAATTAGGGGAAGATGAGGAGGGAAGAAACACCAGGGAGGCGGCCAAAGTGTCTCCATCCGGAGGAGCCCACCCGCAGGGGCCTTCCTTTCCCTCCTGCCCTGAGAGGATTACTGACTATTTTGAAAACAAGAAAAGGAAAATAAAATGCATAAAACGTTGTTCAAAATCAAGTTAGTATTGATGCCCAACAGCCTGGACTGTGCTTCTGCTCTGTATCGTTGTATCAGAGTTGAGAAGACCTGGCCCCAAGCAGCCTCAATCTGGCTGAGCAGTGAAGACCACCAAAACCAAGCCGCACCACACCAAGGAGCTTGCAGAACACCTACAAAGCACTTTGTTGTCCTTCACCCCCGACCAGAATGTAAACTGGAATCCAGGAGACAGAGACTTTGTCTTATTTGCTCTATTCTAGCAGACATTCGACAAGTGCTTGTTGAATGAACAAATGAGCTCTGGGCCGTCAGCCCAGGCCTGGCCCACATGGCCTGGCCACTCCACCCCATTCCTTCCTACAGTGCCCTTGCTCTAGTCTTGAGAGCTGTCCTGCCAGGACATACCCTGCTCCCAAAGGATGAAACGGTATGGACAGAAACGACTTCTCTCCACATTGTTCTTCAGAACGCCCAGTGCTGCTGCCCCTCGGGAAAGTGATGCTTGGCAGTTGTACACACAGGTGAGGGGCCAGGAGGTGGGGCTCATCCACGGCCGCTGGCAGGTGGAGGCCGACTCCAGCGAAGGGAACCAGAAGGGGGCCCATCCTTTCTTCTGTGCAGGACAATGTGTCTGAGAGGGCTGGCCGGACCCTCCAACTTGGGCTGTTACTCTCCAGGCCCCCTGGCAGCTCTGCCTTCCATCCTGGCCACCCACACGCTGAGATGCACCATCCCTGCCCCCCTTTGTCCTTCCACCTCCTCCTGGCAAAGGCCCTCCTCCCTCTCTGTGGCCCTCTCCCTCCCACGCTGTTTCCTGGCTTTATTCCTCCCAGGCTTTCTGTCACACTAACCTCTTTGTCTCCTCTGCCCATTCTTCAAATGACATTTTTTTTGGTGCCCTCTGTAAGCTTAAAGCTGCCGGCCAGAGCCTTTCCTCCTCTTCATCTCTTCTGTCTCATAAAAAAAAAAGCATTTAATCTGGATTTGAAGTTTCCTTCTGGCCTGAGGGGCATCCCTCCCCATGGAGGAAGACCTGAGAGGCGGTTTTGTCAGGGCAGAGAGCTGCAGACCTGGGTTTTGTTTAAGCCATGACCCCGCCCCCGCTCTCCTGCAATTCATCCAAGTGCACATGCGCTGAGCATGACCCCTAAGTGGGCTTAGTCAGCTCTGACATTTTCTCAATCCCCAAGGTCAAATTAGGGAGCCAGTACACACAAAAGTCCACTTAATGATACAAGATAAATATTTGAGTGAGAAACCGATGTGTCCAAAGCAACCTCAGGGCTATAGTCTCCCCTCCAGGCTGCCACCTCTGAGCCCCACCTTAGCCGGTGGCTCCCCCGGCACACACTTCAGCTTGCAGTGCAGCATGTGGGCAGCCTGGCCTGCGGATCTCATCCTCCCCACTGCTTTGTTCTGGGGAGCTGAGGAGCAGCCGCCGTTGGCATGTTCTCCCCCCACCTGCAGTGAAGTAATGCACTTCCAGGTTTAAGCTTCTCCCTGGCAGAGAAAGAGCAGCCAACACATTTAAAAGTTAAGGCCTCTTCAGAGAGAGCGCCAGAGGTCACCCCAGCAAACAAGGTCACACTCCCCGCCTTTCTGCATCTCTGCCTGCCTCTCCAGGTGGGGATTCCAGATGCCCCTCTACCCTCTGAGCTCAGCCTCCTCCTTCCCCAGGGCCAATGCCTCGGGAGTCAGCACCCACCACCCAAGTGTTCACACAGCCCCAGGCCACGGGGAGCAGGGAGAGTATCATTTAAAGGGCATGCAACATGAGGGGGGCTGTTCTGCACTGCCGGGGTCCAACCCCAGCAGGTCCAGGGGTCCCCAAAGGTGTGGACGGAGTTGGCGAAGAAGGAATGACATGGAGGCAGCGTTCAGTTGATCAGCAGCCTAGCCAGGATCTCTAGCCAGGATCTCCAGCCAAGTTCTGGTCTGGATCTCCAGAGAGGTTCTGCTTAGGATCTCCAGCCAGGTTCTGTGTCCATGTTCTCTTGCTAGGTTCTCCAGCCAGGTTCAGTCCAGGTTCTCCAGCCAGGTTCAGTCACCAGGTTCTAGTCAGGTTCTCTTGCCCATTTCTGTAGTCAGGTTCAGTCCAGGATCTTTTGCCATGTTCTCTCCAGCGAAGTTCTTCTGTCTCTAGGTTCTGAGTAGGTTCTGTGTTCTTAGTTCTGTGTTCTATGCTCTGTATTCTAAGTTCTGTGTTCTAAGTTCTGTGTTCTAAGTTCTGTGTTCTAAGTTCTGTGTTCTAAGTTCTTTCTCTTGCTGTCTTATTACATCTGTATTTATACCAGTTGATTCAATCCTATCAATCTCTATTACAAAGGTTAGGGCGTTTCTTATCTCTATTCCAGGGAGTAAAGATTATGTAGCTTAAGCATGATTGTTCATAGTTAAAGTGATTAATTACCTGCCTGGCACTTAGTTAAGAGGTTTTATTCCCTCCCTAACTTCAGGGGAAAATCCCTACCTGGGGAAACACCCTTTCTCAGAGACCTTGGTTAAAACACATAGTGCCAAGAAGGTGAGAAAACATATTAAGAACAGTATGCCATATATGCCAGGTCCCTTGAAACAGCAAGCATGGACCGGCTCCCGGCAAATTCCCCCTTTTTTATTTTTTAAAAGGAGGCATTAAAAAGAAAAAAACAAACAAACAAACAAACAAACAAACAAAAAAACCCAAATGCTCTCTTGTATCCATTTTAAGAGTAGGATTGGTGCTTTCTGCTATTACCTGAGTCCTGATCTATCACTCCAGGGAGAGCTTGCCAATCCTGCACTTTCCCGGGGTGGAAAGGCTGCAGTGGGGTTAAGGATAAGGCTCCTTGGGCCTACCTTCTCCCATGCCTTTACATTTACCTTTCCGGCACCTTTCCTTCCTCAGAAAAGCATGGACATACTTCTTGTATAAAACGTTCTGTCTGACTGGGAGTAACCTTAATTTCTCTGCTAGCAAGCATATGTTAAAAGATCAATACAGAGTCTTATTTCTTTAGACTCAGTATGGCACATCTTCTTAATCTAAAGATCAATACAGAGTCTTCTTTCTTTGGACTCCGTATGGCACATCTTCTCAATCTAAGAATCAATACAGAGTCTTCTTTCTTTGGACTCAGTATAGCACATCTTCTCAATCTATGTTCTGTACTATCCACCTTCTTACCCTACTTATCCTCTATAGGGGGGTCTGTAGCACCCTGGTGGAGTCCTATCCGTCCCGAATGTGGTGGTTCTCAATGGGGGGGCTTACCTAGGGGAATCCTGTTCCAGGGGTTCCCAAAGGTGTGGACGGAGTCGGCGAAGACTATCCACCCTCTTCCTACGGTGGAGTCCTATCCATCCCGAGAGTGGGGCTTACCTAGGGGTCCCTGTTCGGGCGCCAGATGCCGGGGTCCAACCCCAGCAGGTCCAGGGGTCCCCAAAGGTGTGGACGGAGTTGGCGAAGAAGGAATGACATGGAGGCAGCGTTCAGTTGATCAGCAGCCTAGCCAGGATCTCTAGCCAGGATCTCCAGCCAAGTTCTGGTCTGGATCTCCAGAGAGGTTCTGCTTAGGATCTCCAGCCAGGTTCTGTGTCCATGTTCTCTTGCTAGGTTCTCCAGCCAGGTTCAGTCCAGGTTCTCCAGCCAGGTTCAGTCACCAGGTTCTAGTCAGGTTCTCTTGCCCATTTCTGTAGTCAGGTTCAGTCCAGGATCTTTTGCCATGTTCTCTCCAGCGAAGTTCTTCTGTCTCTAGGTTCTGAGTAGGTTCTGTGTTCTTAGTTCTGTGTTCTATGCTCTGTATTCTAAGTTCTGTGTTCTAAGTTCTGTGTTCTAAGTTCTGTGTTCTAAGTTCTGTGTTCTAAGTTCTTTCTCTTGCTGTCTTATTACATCTGTATTTATACCAGTTGATTCAATCCTATCAATCTCTATTACAAAGGTTAGGGCGTTTCTTATCTCTATTCCAGGGAGTAAAGATTATGTAGCTTAAGCATGATTGTTCATAGTTAAAGTGATTAATTACCTGCCTGGCACTTAGTTAAGAGGTTTTATTCCCTCCCTAACTTCAGGGGAAAATCCCTACCTGGGGAAACACCCTTTCTCAGAGACCTTGGTTAAAACACATAGTGCCAAGAAGGTGAGAAAACATATTAAGAACAGTATGCCATATATGCCAGGTCCCTTGAAACAGCAAGCATGGACCGGCTCCCGGCACTGCACTTTCTTTCCTCCGTTTCCGTTCTGGGCAGCCTACTTCAGGGTCCAGCCAGAGCCTGTGTCTGCCCCTCTGCCCACGTGACAGCCCTCTACTACCCCAGCCATCATTCCAGCCCAGTGGTTCCATTTCTGGGTTTTGGCTGGATTCATCTGAGGAGAAACTTTTCTCCAATTCTTGACACAGAGAAGGAGTTCAGGAAATATGGGTTGAATTTGGTAAAGAACGAAAGAAAGGAAGACAGGGAGAGAGGGAGGGAGAATCCTGCTCTCTGGAATGGCCTGCCCCCTCAGGGCTCCAGGCCCAGAGCTTCTGAAAGCTCTTCTGAAAGCAAAGTGTCTGGGTGGTGGAGGATGAGTTGGGGGAGGCAGAGCAGGGGCAGCATGTTGGCAGGTGCTCCAATTCGAAAGCCAGCCACGCGCTGAGAGCTCGCAGCTCCCCCTGCCGGCCCTGACCCTCCAGGTCGGCCCCACTGACCTTCCCAGGCCCTGGCACTGCCACAGGCCCCGCTCCTGTCTTCACTCCTGCCATTTCTTCCCTCTCTGCTACACTTTCCTCTTTCCTACTCCTTTAAGACCAGGTACACATTTCCATCCCTTCCCAGAGGCTGGGGGCTCTTTTTACTCAACCAGCCTTTGCTCACGTTCCTGGTATTGCACGTGACAGCTTCATTCACCCACGTATTGGTTCATGCTTCATTTGTTGAGGGCCTACTGTGTGCCAGGAAGTGATCGGTGGTGATGGGGAGAGACCTGGCTCCTCAGCTCTGCCGAAGAATTCACATCCTGAGGGAGAAGACTTCAGGAGCAGTGACAAGATGGTAAGTGTTCTGGAAAGGAAAATCGGGGTGCTGTTGGAGGCATAGACGAGGGAGGAGCACGTCATCCTGGGGTCAGGGGTGAGACAGAGAACATTTCCCTAAAGATGGAACATTTCAGCTGAAACCTAGAGTGAGGAAGCCACGGCCAAGGAGAGAGGTAGTTGTGTGTGTGTGTGTGTGTGTGTGTGTGTGTGTGTATGAGCGTATGAGTGAGTGAGTGTGTGTGTTGTGCCGGGTGAGAGGAACCCAAGCAGAGCCATGTAGCCAGTGAAGGGAAACAGGCTGGAGAGCCAGGTAGGGAAAGAGCGTGGAAGACCAGGAGGGCCATGTCCAGTGCCAGCTCCAGAAAGGGAGGGTCTGTGACTTGTTTGTTTTGTAGTCCTGGGGCCCCGCAGAGCAACAGGTGCTCAAGAAGTGTTTATTGAACAAATAAAGAAATGAAAACATGTTAGCTTAAAGAAACAGAATTTAAACAGGACCTGGGAATCTGGAAAATGAAACAAAACCTCCTGCCAAGGCCAGCTGTGCCGCCACAGGGCCATTTCAACGTTAGCTGGGAGCCCGGGAAGCACCCCACCCATCTGGCTGGCACAAGGACAGGTTGTAATGAACATACATGGCGTGACTTGCGCTGGTCAGACTTAGCAAGACAAGTGTGCCATTATCCAGAGCAGGCCTATGTGGAGCCAGTGTGGGGAATCTGAGTGACATCTGCCAGGCTGGGATTTTACCCCACAGGGGAGTCCAGAGGCGGAGACCTAGCCAGGGGCTGTCATCATGGAGGGGTGCTCTCTGCTGGTCCCGCAGTCCTGTAGACCTTGGAGAATCAAAGCATCTTAGAGCTACAGAGGACCCTGGGAATCATCTGGCCAGCCCTGATTTTACAAATGAAGACACTGAAGCCAGAGAGGTTGAGTGGCTTACCCTAAGTTAGTGGAAGGACTAGGCCAGGTCTCAGGTCTCCTGAGTCTATATTCCGTCCTCTTATTAGTACATTTAAAGGGAAGACAGGAGGAAGCGAGAGGAGAGAAGAAGAGAAGGGAGGGAGGGAGGGAAGACACTGCACTGCGGCCATTTCACGGGGAATAAAACGAAGAGCAGAAGTCCATAGTCAAGGGCAACTAGGAAATACAGTGCCTGGGACAGACCCCTAACCCGAGTTAAGGCGACATGCTGAACGGCAATGAGCCAGGACACAATGCTCACCCTTCTCCACTAAGGGCCCAGTCTCTGCGAGGGAGTTCCCACCTCATGGATCCAGGATGCCTTTGTCTGCAGTTGTGATCACATATTTTCCTGCTTAAGGCTGTTCCATCCTTAACAAGGAGCCAGGAGCTGGGATCGGGGACAAAATAGCCAAGGTCTTTCTGATTCTCTGCTCTTGCATTATTTCCCAGTATCTCTTCTCACCTTCTTCCTAGTAATAGAAATCCTGACTTTTCAGCTGCCTGGAACAAAGACTACATTTCCCAGCTCCTTGTGACTAAGAGTTGCCTTTGTGACTAAGTTCTGATCAAGGCATGGAAGCAGAGGGACCGGTGCAGAT
This sequence comes from Myotis myotis, assembly GCF_014108235.1. NCBI lineage: Eukaryota > Metazoa > Chordata > Mammalia > Chiroptera > Vespertilionidae > Myotis > Myotis myotis. The sequence continues at coordinate 71,548,323 of NW_023416324.1, forward strand.
TGGGGAGATCAACTAAAAGCATTGGTTCTCTATCTGGGGAGATTTTGCACACAGACACCCCTCCATCCCACCCCTCCACCCCCAACACAGACATCTGGCAACATTTGGGGAAATTTTTTTGTCATACCTGGGAAGGAGGAAGTAACACTGCCACCTGGTGGGCAGAGGCCAAGGATATTGCTAAACATCCTACAGTGCACAGGACAGCCTCCTCCTCCCCCGCCCCCACCCCCACCCCGGCAAACAATAAATTATCTGCCCCACATGCCAAAGTACCAAGACTGAGAAACCTGCCTTAAAGGTAGAGGCATGCTCACCTTGCTCCTTCCTCCATACAGCTGGCTGGAGTCTGAGCTGCCACCTTTAACCATGAGGTAGAAGCAACATGTTGAGGATGGTGAAGCAGCAAGATAGGCGTCTGGAAGCCAGATGCTCCTGAAGCTGCTGTATCAACTGTGGACAGCTCACTTCCAGAATAGCACTTTTGTTCACGGAAACCTCTATTGCTTTGGTTTTCTGTCCCTTATGGCTGGACTTACTGGATACATCTCCCTCCCTCTTGTTCCTTCTTCATTGCCTTCAACTTCAGCGAGCCCCTGCCCAGCCATCTCTTGCTCCTGGTCTTTGTACCCCTTTGTTGTTCTCAGGTTTCACCTCCAGATTTACTCAAGAGCTCTATTCACCCCTTCTGTTTGATCTACTTTAAGTTCCGATACTTTCTCCAAGATACATCTTATTGCAGCTCTGAGACTATCAGGTCCTGCTCCTTCCAGAGTCCCAGCCAAGCAAGTTCTAACCAGTCCTAAGAATATGTCATATTAATTGAATTCTAAACAGTTCTCTGTAACCCAGTTTGCAATGTGGAGCAGTGTTCTCCCAAACTAGGGGCTATCTCTAATGACTAATGTACAGTGTGGGTGCCAGCCCAGTAGAGTGGAGATTTAACCAATGGGAATGGACCTTGGTCCTTATAGGCACTACCAGCTGGATCACAGCCCTGGTTATATTGTAGCCTAATAATTAACCTATTCACCAGTGCACTCATTCAACACTTGTGTGAGTCATGCTCAAGGTCTACCATAGAATCTGCTATGACAATACCTGGAAGTCTTTCCATTTATCATTGTTGTTTACCACAGGCTTAAAAATGACAAACCCGCTCTCCCTCCAGGGAGCATCCCCCCATACCTTCCCCTTCCTGCTCCCCTGCCCTGCCCCAGGCACGTTACCATTAGCTTCCTCACTCCCCAGCTCCAAGGGCCCTTCCTTTGCCTCTATAACTTGTTTCCTAAGCCCATTTCTTCTAGGAATTACTTTTTCTATCTCTGTAATTTACTCAATAAATGTTTTTAATTAAAAAAAAAAAAAAAAAGGTAAACCCTTGGCTGCCGAGTAGGATTTCCCAGCGAAACAGAAGGGAGCCGCTGGCCCCTCTCCTTGTGCCTCCTCGTTGCTTGTGGTGGAGAACTCAACATTTAGGCCTTTCCTTTCTGGGATTTTTAACTCTGTTACCGGCAAGCTGAGAAAAAAGCCATAGTGACCCCAACACTATACAGATGACTTCACAGTTATGTCATCACACTGTCAGGAATTCAAAAGTAAATCATTTGTAGTCAGGGGTAGATATTCCAGAACAAAAGGGGACTTTCTGCCAGCATGTTTGCTACTGCTTCAGATTGTCTACCTGACACTCAGAAGATATAAAATGCTTGGGGTGGATCATTCCAGGGGAAAGTGGGCAAGAATCAGAGAACAGTAAAGGAAAAACCATCCCGGCCGGCCTCCGTGTCCTTCCCATGGGCTCTTGTAGACACTGTGCATTGGAATGCTCAGCCTCTACTACTTCCTAGCCTGTCCTATCTTCTTCTTCACTCCCCCGAGGCTGTGTGCAGCAGGTTCAATAGCCCTTTCCAAATGCAGCCTTCTCCCTAACTACCCGCCTCAAGATGTGACCTCTCCCTCTCTCCCCGAAAGTCCCATACCACTGCACCTATCTCACTTGGAAACCTTTTTACCTTGCATCACAGTTGTGTGCCTGTCATCATCTCTATTAGGCTGTAAGCCAGGCACATCTTGTTTCTTTGTAGTCCAACTAGACCCTCAATCACTACTTGCTGAAGAGATGAAGTCACAGGAAAACACCAAGTAAAAATGAATCGGGATGTAATATTCTCCCTGACCCTCTGCAGCCATTCAATTCAGCCTGCACACCATTCCCTAAATTAATCACCTTAAAGCACATCCATTCTCATGCCAAACGGAACTCATAGCTCCCCAGTGCCTGTTGCATTAGACCAGGGGTGGGCAAACTCTTTGACTCGAGGGCCACAATGGGTTCTTAAACTGGACCAGAGGGCCGGAACAAAAGCATGGATGGAGTGTTTGTGTGAACTAATATAAATTCAAAGTAAACATCATTACATAAAAGGGTACGGTCTTTTTTTTTTTTTTTTAGTTTTATTCATTTCAAACGGGCGGATCCGGCCCGCGGGCCGTAGTTTGCCCACGGCTGCATTAGATACATTTTCCTGTTGCATTAGATCCACCTTCTTCTCCTTCTACTTCTTCTTTTCTTCTTCTCCTTCTTCTTCTCCTTCTTCTTCTTCTTCTTCTTCTTCTTCTTCTTCTTCTTCTTCTTCTTCTTCTTCTTCTTCTTCTTCTCCTTCTCCTTCTCCTTCTTCTATTTCCTCAGTCCTCACCCAAGGATATTTTTCCATTGATTTTTAGAGAGTGGAAGGGAGGGGAAGAGATAGAAAGAGAAACATCAATGTGAGAGGCACATCAATTGGTTGCCTCTGGGCCGGCCAGGGCCAGGGCCAGGGATGGGATCAGATGGAGCCTGCAACTGAGGTCCATGCTCTTGCTAGAATCGAACCCAGGACCCTTCAGTGAGCCAACACTCTATCCATTGAGCCAAACTGGTTAGGGGCACTTTCCTTTTCCTGAATCAAGCCTGCCCCTATCCCCTTTGCCACTACTGGACTCCACCCTCCCTGCCCAACCTTATCTCTCTTATCCCCAACTAGACTACCATAAAGACCCATTTGTCTCTGTTCTAATTAATGTCCAAATTCCTTCATTCTGGAAAATTTCCTTTCCCTTCCCCTATTCCCATACCGCCACCTAGTATAGTTTGGTTATTGGCTTGGCTGAAACTCAGCACTAAGATATTTATTTATTTATTTACTAGAGGCCCGGTGCACAAAAATTTGTGCACTGGGGGGTGGGGGTCCCTCAGCCCGGCCTGTGCCCTCTCGCAGTCTGGGACCCCTCTGGAGATAACGACCTGCTGGCTTAGGCCTGCTCCCGGGTGGCAGAGGGCAGGCCCAATCCCTAGGTGCAGCCCCTGGTCGGGCTCAGAGCAGGGCCGATTGGGGAGTTGGGGCGCCTTCCCCTGTCATGCACAGAGCAGGGCGGATTGGGAGGTTGTGATGCCACCCTCAGTCACACTCAGGGTAGGGCTGATTGGGGGGTTGGGGCACCGCCCCCTGTCACACTCAAGGCAGAGTCAGTGGGGAGATTGCGGCGCCACCCCTGTCACGCACAGAGCAGGGCCAATCAGGGGGTTGGGGCGCTGCCCCCTGTCACGCACAGAGCAGGGTCCATCAGGGGGCTTGGGGCTCTGTACCCTGTCATGCACAGAGCAGGGCCAATCAGGGGGTTGAGGAGCTCCCCCCTGTCACTCACAGAGTAGGACCGATAGGGGAGTTGGGGCACCAACCCCTGTCACACACAGAGCAGGGCGGATCAGGGGGTTGGGGCGCCACCCTCTATCACCCACAGAGCAGGGCCGATCAGGGGGTTGGGGCGCTGCCACTGTCACACTCAGGGCAGGGCCGATGGGGAGGTTATGGCTCTACCCTGTCACACACAGAGCAGGGCCGATCAGGGGGTTGGGGCACTGCCCCCGTCACACACAGACCAGGGTCCGTGGGGTGGGGATCGAGGCGCCACACCCTGTCACACACAGAGCCGCAGGGCGATCATGGGGTTGGGGAGCTCCCCCCTATCAGGCACAGAGCAGGGCTGATCAGGGGGTTGGGGCGCCTTCCCCTGTCACAAACAGAGCAGGGCAGATAGGGAGGTTGTGGCCCCGCCCCCTGTCACACACAGGGCCGCAGGGCAATCAGGGGTTTGGGGCACTGCCCCCTGTCACACTGATCCAGGTGCCAGGAGGCCTCTCGGCTCCACTGATCCTGGTGCTGGGAGGCATATTACCCTTTTACTATATAGCATAGAGGCCTGGTGCATGGGTGGGGGCTGGCTGGTTTGCCCTGAAGGGTGTCCTGGATCAGGGTGGGGGTCCCCACAGGGGTGCCTGGCCAGCCTGGGTGAGGGGATGATGGCTATTTGCAGCTGGTCACACACCCTTCAAGGTGGGGGTCCCCACTGGGGTGCCTGGTCAGCCTGGGTGAGGGGATGATGGCTGTTTGCAGCTGGTCACACACCCTTCAGGTTGGGGGCCCCCACTGGGGTGCCTGGCCAATCTGGGTGAGGGGCTGAGGGCTGTTTTCAGGCTGGAGGGTGACTGAAGCTCCCAACCGCTCCTTTTTTTCTTTTTTTTAAATTCTGGGCCAGCTTTAGCTTTGAGGCTTGGCTCCAGCTCTTAGGCCTCCCCTGCTGAAAGCAGGTTTCTGGCCTTTGTTTACTTTCTGTATTTGAAACAATGTTGTGATCCTGCTGGCTGAAGCCCGAAGGACTAAAGCAGGTTTCTGGGGTTTTATTTAGCTTCTATATTTGTTACATAGTTGCTTAGAGTTGCAGCTCAGAGGCCTGCAGCGGCAGGCGGGGAACGTTGGAGTCCTCCGTCACTGAAGCAAGCAAGCCTCATGTTAGTTTCAAGCTGCCTGGCTGCCAGCCGCCATCTTGGCTGGCAGTTAATTTGCATATTGTCCTGATTAGCCAATGGGAAGGGTAGCGGTCGTACGCTAATTACCATGTTTCTCTTTTATTAGATAGGAGGATTTATTTATTTATTTATTTATTTATTTATTTATTTATTTATTTTTAGGATGAAAAAGGCCATCATTTAAATGCTGCAAGTAGATCTTGTCTGGCAAGAGACAAGTCTTCGTAAGTCCTTTAGGAGTGAACCATACCTTTGTTTTGGGAAATTAGATGGTCGGAGATGGATAAAAGTAAGAATCCACATAAGGTTCTTGAGGAGAGAACTGTGAGGAAATCATGAAACTGAAGGTAGATGTTTCAGCCTGAGAAGCTGGGTGTTCTGTTTGGTAGCAGACATGGTGTCTACAGTCAAGTAGGAGTGGGGTAGGGAGGTGGAGAATGTTTCTTGGATTGCAACAAAGTTAGCTGATGCTGTATCTGAATTTTGGTTTGTTCCTGCAGGGTGTGAGATTTCTTTATTGAGAGTTGCTTGCTAATAACAGCAATAAGTTGTTACATACTTACCACGTGCCAGGACTGAGATAAAATTTTTCAAGGACTAATTCCTGTAATCCTCACAATTTTAGTATTTTTTGGATGAGGAAAAGAAGGTTCTGAGAAATTAAAAATCATGTCTTGCAAACAGGAGGCAGAGCCCAACATGTGAACAACCTGTGTTCCTGACCCCTACAAGTCTTTGTTTTTTAAACTCTCACACTTTTAAATTTTCTTTTTGGGTTATGTTTTATAATTAGCATAGTAGTAAGTGCTTATTAGTTGGGAGTATAAACTCAAAAATATTTTACTGGTAGGGTTGTCCAATCACATTTGCCTCTTTTTCATATGCTGTCTTGCATTATCTGCCCATTGCTCCGTATTCATAGGTCATGTTTCTCACAAGGAATTTGAAGTCTCCTTGAATTGTATCTTAAACTTCCCCTTTGTGTCCCACAGTAAGCCCAACTCGATCCTCCTTAAATACTCGCTGAATTGAATTAAACTGGTACTCCAACTATCTTCTCCCTCTGGAACAAAGCAATGCTAGTGAAACACAGTATAGTCGATTTCTAGATCTTCTGGGGAAGGCTGCAGCTGCTTCCAAGCATGCAAACAGAAAAACATCTTCACTTAAAAATAATTATGCTGTACAAAAATGAAAAGCGTTATTGCAGGTTCCCAATGGTGTGTAATGGATTTGAACTTTAAGACACCAAAGTGAAGTAGGGTTTAACTTAGGGTTCTGGATGAGGAAAAGAAGAGAACTCAAAATTGCAGAAGGGCAGATATCTGCACGCTCATAGGAGTTATAGTCCATGCTTTGGCTCCCTCTGTTGGCAGGAAAGAAGCGGTAATTCGGTAATTCTTTTACCTGCAGGAATGCTTGATTCGGGGTGTATAATGGCTGCTGTGCAGTGTACGTACTGCCTGTGAAGATTAATCTCTCAGATTTAGCAAAGGGAGAGACAAAACCTACTGTATCTCTCTCCTCAGATGGCAACTAAATACCCATTTTCACTCCTTTTGCACTGCTGCCTCTGAAGCCAGACTCACGATAAACTGCTTATTATCAGAGAACACCTGCAGCCCTCCTTCTGCTGTGGCTTTCCCAATCCTTTAATTGTCGGGCATGAAAAGCTTGCTGACCATGTATCTTGGTGATGTTTTCCATGACATAAGGAGTTTGGAATCAAATATCCAAAATTCTCTGATTCATTAAGTGGAATTAAGGGCACACACACCTTTCCTTAGCACCAGGGTCCTTTCCCAATTCCCCTTGCCTTAACTTTTCTATGAGTCTAAGTTGTTATTTACTCATGTCAATGACTCACCATTGGAGAGTGGCTCCACCATCTCCAAGCCAAATTCCCTGTATGGTATTCCTACAGGGGCACTGAGCATCTCTCTTCCCCCATATTGCCTTGTTCAGTCCCAAGGACCAGTGAAGATTCTGAGATGCCACCAGTGCCAGGCATATTGCACAATTCGATAGAAATTTGTTTAAATAAGTATGATTGAAAGTCATATCCTATTTTATTTTTTAAATATATTTTTATTGATTTAAGAGAGGGAGAGAGCCCTAACCAGTTTGGCTCAGTGCATAGAGCGTCGGCCTGTGGACTGAAGGGTCCCAGGTTCGATTCTCGTCAAGGGCATGTACCTTGGTTGCGGGCACATCCCCAGTAGGGGGTGTGCAGGAGGCAGCTGATGGATGTTTCTCATGGATGTTTCTCTCTATCCTTCTCCCTTCCTCTCTGTAAAAAATCAATAAAGTATATATAAAAAAAGAAACTGCCATTGTTAACATGTTAAGTGTATTTCTCCCCTTCTCATGCAATAAAATGCCATCTATAAAAAAAAAAAAAAGAGGGAGATAGAAACATCAATGAATGATGAGAATCATTGATCTACTGCCTCCTGCGCGCCCCCTACTGGGATGAGCCAGCAACCCGACGCTCAACCATTGAGACACACGGGCCAGGCTAACCTTTTTTTTTTTTTTTTTTTTCAGCTTCCCCTCTTTATAAAGGGGACAATAGGACCTGCTCATAGTATTGTTGTGGCTTAAATAAGAATGTAAGCTACCTAGGGCACTAGGACCTCCCTTTCTCTCTTTAGAACACTGACAGGCTGCTTCGATGCCTGGCGATGCTGGGCAGGGATGCTGGACAGGGAGGCATGGCGCGGACCACGGGTGGCCGAGGCTGATCCTGGGTCGGTGCAGAACTGGGCAGCGGACCAGGCTGCAGAATGCGCACTGCCGCGGCTCCGCAATTTGCACAGAGGCGGGGCTCGGAAAGGGGCAAACTGATTGGACCGGGAGGCGAGGGATTTCGTCCTGCAGCAGTGGTTGCATGGCAACCGCGCAGTTTTTATTTAGATCTTCTATTTCAAGTGGCTTCAAAGTCGTAAACGTGGGGATTACTGGGGCACTGAAGAGTCCCCCAGCCCTCCGAAATCACCCCCCCCCCGATTCGTGGCGAACGCGCCATTCTGAGCAGGCTCGGCTTGGGCGCCCGGCACCCACGAGAACCCCCGCGCCCGCCCGCGCCCTCCCGCCCCCGGCGCCCCCACGCGCGCAGCCCCCCGCAGGGCTGCCGCCCACGCAGCCGCGTGCTCCGGAGGCGCGGGCTTGGGCGGCTGAGCGGCGCCCCCGGGGCAGCTCCCGGCCCAGGGACAGGTCCCGGCGATTGCTGCGATGGGGGCGCGTCGCCTCCCTCAGGCCACCAGAGCCCGGATGCCTCCGAAATTTGGCTCTGGGTCTGTGGGGAGCGAAATGCAACCCACACCCCGTTTCAGCCAGCCCCGCGCAAATAAGCACTCAGCCCGCACACAGACGGCGCCGCGCCCGCGCCCAGAGCGGCGGGTTTGGGCCGCCGGCGGCCAGAGCAGAGCCCGGAACCCGCGCGGAGCGCCGCTCGGAGGTGCGACGTAAGTGCCCGGCGTTACCCGCTCGGCTCAACGGCGCAACGGCCGGCCCGGAGCCCGCATCGCCAGGGCGGGGGACCCGGGGGCGGGGCGCTCGGGCAGGAAGGGAGCCGGGGAGGAAGCCCGCGGCGATTTGTCCTGCGCGGCGGGGTGCGGCGGCTGGGACGGTCCGGAGACCCGGCTGCGGCTGCCCTCGGACCGACCCGCCGGGACTGGCGGCTGGTGGCCCCTCGGATCACGGTGAGCGGCGGCCGCCGGGGGAGGACGAACGGATGCCTGCGGCCCGTGTTTGGAGGCGGCTGCCCCGGCTGGCACGGTCTCGGCGACACAGACGCACGGCCAAAGGGGCATAGGGAACAGCGCCGAGCCCTCGCCTCTGCTTTAACAGAGCAGCTGCGCGGAGGCTCCAACAGGTGGCTCCGTGGCGCAATGGATAGCGCATTGGACTTCTAGAGGTTGAAGGCATTCAAAGGTTCCGGGTTCGAGTCCCGGCGGAGTCGTAACCTTTTCTGCTCGCAATTTATTATAAATCCCTGTCATTTCTCTGCTTCCTCTCCTTTTCCTGAACTGTTTAACGTTTCCCGCTGCCTGATCTCTCCCTCGGCACTCGGCTTCTGCGGCCCCTCTCCCTACAGCCGATCACGCGGATTCCGCCTCACCCCATCCGCCCGGGGTGGTGTCTCAGGGCCTGGGCACAGCCGACCAGGAATCTATCTGATCCAGGAACTGGGAAGAGCGGCCCCGGGCTGCGGCGGAGCGAGGCCTCGCGGTCTGTCCTTAAAGGAGATTGCGGGGAAGGCCGTGTCTCGGGTGCTCTGGGGGAGCTGCCCCCAAGCCCGGGGGTGATCCTCCCTTGTCGGGAACGCGACTGTGACTGCTATGGAGAGGCGAGGAAGCACCAGAAAACGCATTTACTCCCTTCGCTGCGCGGTGCCTGCTGACTGCCCCTCCCACTCAGAAGGCTTCAAAATTGTCGCCGGAAATCCTCGTGGAATCCTGTCAGAAATGCAGATTTCTGGGCGTCATTCCTGGACGGTAATTCAGTCGATCGGAGGCGGGGCCCAGAATCTGTATTTCTGATCAGAATGCCCGCTCCCCTCCACTAGATTCCCGTGCAAAGGTCCCAGGTCCCCTCCGCCTGTCAGCTCCTCCAGGCAGAGATTACCATCTGGCACCTCTTCTGACAGTGCATACCTTTGCACAAGATTAGGATTCCACCGCATTAAATGCAAGCAAATTAATGAATAAGTGGAATTTTAAAAAATCCATTGCAACAAACTTCATTCATGCAAAAATTACAAAATCCGAAATTGTCAAGAAAGGTACAAGGAAAAGTAAACACCCTTATTGTTCCTGTATCCCAGTCTATAAGCCATTGGTGAAAATGATTTCTTGGAAATACTAGTATTTTCAGATTTTATGCACATGTTAGCATTTGTATATCTATTGTCTTGCTCTGTGTTTATTGATGTCAGTCACTTAGGTGATTGGTAGTATATAGCTCTTTTTTTCCTCTTTTCTCTTTATTTTTTTTTCTTTTTAAATATATTTTTTAATGTTGATAGTATTACAGATATCTCCCATCCCCCACCCCCCCTTTCCTCCTCTTCCCAGCCCCTATCCATCCCCTCAGGTCTTCACTACCCTATTGCCTGTGTCCATAGACTATGCACATAAGCATTTAAGTTCTTTGGTTTATCTCTTCTCGTCCCCCCAACTCCACATTGAGGTATACTTGCTCTTTCTATTAAGGCAGGTACTTGTTCCACTGTACATGTGTATCATAGAGATTTAACAGCCCCCAATAGTTTGGCATTTAGGTATCCAATATTTTCCTATTACAAACAATACTTCAGTGAACACCCTTGTTCTTACATTCTTGTACACAAGTGCAAGTATATTCCTAGGAAGTTGAACTGTTGGGTCAAAGGTTTGTTTGTGCATTCTTTGATAAGTATTGCTAAATTGCTCTCATAGAGCCTGTACCATTTTACTCGCACCAGCAATGTGGTTCATTTCCCCACAGCCCACACGTTACCAAAAAAGATTTCTAGTTGTAGTTTCATGTCTTTTATTATGAGTGAAGCTGAGCATCTTTACATACATAGAATAATTTGTATTTCCTTTTTGTGATTTGTCTTGACTTTTGCTATTGCATCGTTGGTCATATTAAGGAAGCCAGTCCTTTGTGATTATGTTACAAACTTTTCCAGGTTATTTGTCTTTTGGTTTTGTTTATGGTATTCTATGTTATTTTTTGCCTTACTGACATTCATATATTTGGATTATCAATCTTTTCTTTTATGGCTTTTAGGTCTGGGATTATACTACCTTCAGATTATTAAATAATTTCATCATATTTTAGTGTTTACAGTTTTATTTTTATATTTAAATCTTTATGTCATCTGGAATGTATTTTTTAATAAGGAGTGAAGTGGGAGTTTTGTCCAAGAATCACTGATAATGAATGCCTCTCCTTTTCTACACTAAGTTGAAATGCCCCCTCTGTCATTTTCTGAATTTCCATATGCATCTGGGTTTCTGGATCCTCTCTTCTCTTTCATTGATCTGCCTGTTTTAATTCTGATTGAGAACTGTGCTATTTTAATATCACAGTAGGGCCAGTCCTCTCTAAAAATGTTTTTTAAAAAATAGGTTTTTATTGATTTTCAGAGGGAAAGGAAAGGAGAGGGATAGAGATAGAAACATTGATGAGAAACATCATGGATTGGCTGCCTCCTGCAAGCCCCCTGCTGGCGATTGAGTCTTAAACCTGGGCACATGTCCTGGGTGGGAATCAAACCGGGAACCTTTTGGTTCCTGGGTCGACATTCAACCACTGAGCCACACCGGCCAGACCCTCATAAGTTTTTTTAAAGATTTTTTTTTTACCACCTATTCTTGAATTGTTATTTTTCCCACCTAATGTTAATAATTAGCACTTATTTAGCACTTGTTATATACCAGGTACTATTCTAAGTGCTTTATGCATTTTAATGCATTTAATCCTCCTGACAACCCTGCCAGCTAGATATTATTATCCCTTTCGTGAAAAGAGGCATCTGAGACACAGAGAGTTGTTAATTTGTGTGCGGATACTCAGTGTACCAGGATGGGAACCCAGGAAGCTTGAGTCTGTGTGTAAAACCATAATTCTGTATTGTCTTTTCATATGAGCTTTAGTTAAAGGTAGTCTGGCTCTAATCTGAGGAGATACTTGTGTTGGAATTATATTATTTATATAGTAATATAGGGAGGAGAATTGAACTAATTATGATGGTGAATCTTCCTATCTAAGGGTAGCAGGGGACCCCTAGCCAGTTTGGTTCAGTGGATAGAGTGTTGGCCTGTGGACTGAAGGCTTCCAGGTTCGATTCTTGTCAAGGCCACGTACCTCGGCTGCAGCCTCCTCCCCAGGGTAGGTCCTGGTCAGGGTCCCTGCAGGAGGCAACCAATCATTGTATTTCTTTCACATTGGTGTTTCTTTCTGTCTTTCTCTCTATCCTTGGGTGAAGATTAAAAAAAAAAAAAAGAGTAGCAGGATGGATTTTTTTCTTTTTTAAGAACACCTATGTTTTTCCATTTGTTCAGCCCTTCTGTGTTCTTAGGAGTGTGTCAGTTTTTTTTTTCTTTTTTTTAAAATGTGTGTGTGTGTGTGTGTGTGTGTGTGTGTATAATTGATTTCAGAGAGGAAGGTAAAGATAGAAACATCAATGATGACAGAATCATTGATTGGCTGCCTCCTGCACGCCCTGTACTGGGGATCAAGCCCGAAACCCAGGCATGTGTCCTTGACCTTAATTGAACCCAGGACCCTTTAGTCCACAGGCCGACCCTCTATCCACTGAGCCAAAGCAGCTTTTAAAACTTTACCCCTGGATAGTTTTGTTGTTGTTGGGATCTTATTTTCCTTTATATTTTCTAATTGGTTATGGTTATGTATATTGAGGCTTTTGATATTTTAAGTAATTTAACATCTAGCCATCTTATTGAATTATCTTATATTTAAAGTAGTTTTCGGTTCAAAACCACAATGAGATCCCACTTCACACACATTAGGTGGCTATGATAAAAAAAAATAAAAAGAAGAAAGACAGTAACAACTGTTGGCAAGGATGTAGGGAAATTGGAACCCCAATGCATTGTCAGTGGGGATGTAAAATAGTGCAGTTGCTTTGGTAAACTGTTTGGCAATTCCTCAAAAAGTTAAAAATAAAGTTACTGTATGACCCAGCAGTTCCATTCCTAGGGATATACTGAAGAGAATTGAAAATATGTCTGCACAAAACTTGTACATCATTGTTCGTGGTAGCATTATTCTTAATAACCCAAAAGCACAAGCAACTCAAATGTCCATCAACTGATGAATGGATAAATAAAATATGGTATACCCATATAATGGAATGTTGTTATGTTACTTGGCAATAAAAACAATGAAGTGGAGAACCAAGATGGCGGCATAGGTTAACGCCGGAGTTTGCTGCTTTGAACAACTACTTCAAAAGTGAAACCAAAAAACGGAAGGGACATCACCCAGAACCACAGGAACGCTGGCTGAGTGGAAGTCCTACAACTAGGAGGAAAGAGAAACGCATATGGACACTCAGAGGAGGCGCAGTGCTGAAGTCAAATTCTGAGGTGCGGAGTGCGCGGAGCGGGCTGGCGGCGGAGGGCGCGCTTGGCGTTTCCAATCAGGAGGGAGTCGCAGACTCTGAGCTCCAGATACGGGCGAGTCTTTAGGGACCCAGACTCAAACGGGAGAAGCGGGACTGTCTGGCTTCGGTCAGAGCGAGTGCAGCTTTCTCTCTGAGCTTTACAGCAGGTGCTGGGACTCAGAGAGGCAGAGCCCCTGGGGACAGGACTGAGAGCCGCCATAACTGCTCTCTCCAGCCCACCCTGTTGATCCTGTTCGACCCGCCCCGCGCAAGCCCTGCACACAGGCATTTGCCGGATAGCCTCAGGCAAAGGCTAGATTAGCACCTCCCTAGAGGACAGAAGTTCTCTCACTGCTGACACAGCTGATTCTCATAGCCACTTGGCCTGGAGGTCAAACCCTCCCTGGAATTAGCTACAACAATCAAGATTTAACTATAAGACTGCGAACAAAGACCACTAGGGGGTGCACCAAGGAAGCATAACAAAATGCGGAGACAAAGAAACAGGACAAAATTGTCAATGGAAGATATAGAGTTCAGAACCACACTTTTAAGGTCTCTCAAGAACTGTTTAGAAGCCGCCGATAAACTTAATGAGATCTACAAGAAAACTAATGAGACCCTCGATGTTATATTGGGGAACCAACTAGAAATTAAGCATACACGGACTGAAATAACGAATATTATACAGACTCCCGACAGCAGACCAGAGGAGCGCAAGAATCAAGTCAATGATTTGAAATGCGAGGAAGCAAAAAACACCCAACCAGAAAAGCAAAATGAAAAAAGAATCCAAAAATGCGAGGATAGTGTAAGGAGCCTCTGGGACAGCTTCAAGCGTACCAACATCAGAATTATAGGGGTGCCAGAAGATGAGAGAGAGCAAGATATTGAAAACCTATTTGAAGAAATAATGACAGAAAACTTCCCCCACCTGGTGAAAGAAATGGACTTACAGGTCCAAGAAGCACGGAGAACCCCAAACAAAAGGAATCCAAAGAGGACCACACCAAGACACATCATAATTCAAATGCCAAGAGCAAAAGATAAAGAGAGAATCTTAAAAACAGCAAGAGAAAGAAACTCAGTTACCTACAAGGGAATACCCATACGACTGTCAGCTGATTTCTCAACAGAAACTTTGCAGGCCAGAAGGGAGTGGCAAGAAATATTCAAAGTGATGAATACCAAGAACCTACAACCAAGATTACTTTATCCAGCAAAGCTATCATTCAGAATTGAAGGTCAGATAAAGAGTTTCACAGATAAGGAAAAGCTAAAGGAGTTCATCACCACCAAACCAGGATTATATGAAATGCTGAAAGGTATCCTTTAAGAAGAGGAAGAGGAAGAAAAAGGTAAAGATACAAATTATGAACAACAAATATGCATCTATCAACAAGTGAATCTAAGAATCAAGTGAATAAATAATCTGATGAACAGAATGAACTGTTGATTATAATAGAATCAGGGACATAGAAAGGGAATGGACTGACTATTCCTGGGGGGGAAAGGGGTGTGGGAGATGCGGGAAGAGACTGGACAAAAATCGTGCACCTATGGATGAGGACAGTGGGTGTGGAGTGAGGGCGGAGGGTGGGGCGGGAACTGGGAGGAGGGGAGTTATGGGGGGAAAAAAAAGAGGAACAAATGTAATAATCTGAACAATAAAGATTTAATTTAAAAAATAAAAAATAAAAAAAAATAAAAACAATGAAGTACTGATTCATGTTGCAACATGGATAAATTTGGAAAACATTATGCAAATGATTTTCTTGTGAAAGGAGACAGTTACAAAAGGCCACATATTGTATGATTCCCTTTACAGTTGACCTTTGAGTAATGCAGAGTTAGGGGTGCCGACTTCCCCACAACTTTTGACTCCCCCAAAACTGAAGCTGTTCCTCAGTATATATGGGGGATCAGTTCCAGGATCCCTGGCAGATACCAAAGTCCATGGATGCTCAAGTCCCCCATATAAAATGACATGGATCGATAGCACTGAAAATAGATAGGTAAAGAATGTAGGTAATATTTTTTATGCTCATAAAACACAGAGCTAATACTACAGGAGATCCCCCCAGTCATCCTTTACCTTATTTCCTCGTCCTAGAGACACATGTGAGAGGGATGGGATGGTAGGCAGTTAGACAGACATGAACAGAGCAAGGACGATGGGCCAGGTATAAAAGGTGTCACTAGGGTGGGAAACAAGTGTAGGGTTGGACCTCATCCCCAGGGTGACCTTTCCTCCCCTAGCATATTATTGGTCTTGCGGTTTGGACCTTCTAACCTTTCCTTCCTAGAGACAACATCTAGCGGGCAGTTGTATTTCAGTTCCAGGCCCAAAAAGCAGGCAAACCAGACCAGTGACCCCCTGGCTGACCTCAGGACCAGCTACATGGAATAATGACCCCCTGCCCTGGCCAGCCAGTTAATCAGTGGAGACCCGACCCTGAAAGGACACACCTGGAAAGCTGCTGAATTTTCTATTGAGATCTTCCGCTGGGACCTCCCCTAAGAACTCCACCCTTAAAACCCTTAGGACAGGCTGGCTGGCATGGCTCAGTGGTTGAGCAATGACCTATGAACCAGGAGGCACATGCCCGGGTTTCTGGCTCGATCCCCAATGTGGGGCACGCAGGAGGCAGCTGATCAATGATTCTCTCTCATCATTGATGTTTCTCTCTCTCTCCCTCTCCCTTCCTCTCTGAAATCAAAAATAAGATTTTTTTAGAAAAACACCTTAGGACAGAAGACCCAGCACCCCCCTCCTCCTCCTCTAGGGAGCACCCTGGGGCCTTTCTCTTCCCCCTCCATCTCTCAGGATCATCACCCCTTAACCTTACCTTCTAAGCTCCAAGGGCCCTTCCTTTGCCTCTGTAACTTGTTTCCTAAGCCCATTTCTTCTATGAATTACTTCTACCTCTGTGATTTTCTAAATTAATGTTCTCTTATAGTTTGAGTATTGGTTCTGAATTCTTTCCTAGGCAAAACTCAAGTACTGAGGTTGCTGAACTAAAATGCTATGGTCTGACTCCCACCAGCCTAACACTTGGTGCCATCCTGCAGCCGCAGATAAAATAATAATAAAATAATAAAATATAATTAAATAAAAATAAAATAAAATAAAATGGCATTGATCAATGTATACAATTGCCCTCCACATCCATAGACTTCTAACCATAGATGAAAACAGTACAGGTATTTATTGGGGAAAAAATGCATATAAGTGGACCTGTGTAGTTCAAATATGAGTTGTTCAAGGGTCAATTATATATTACATATTCCAAGGTAAATCCATAGGCACAGAAAATAAATTAGTGTTTGCCAGGTGCTGGAATGTGAAGTGACTGCTAATGGGTATGGGGTTTTTCTGGGGGATAGGGGAAGTGGGTGAGGGCAATGAAATGTTCTGGAATTAGTGGTGATAATTTCACAACTTTAATATGTAAAAACCCACTGAATTGTACACTTTTTAAAGGGGAGTTTGCTCAGTTGGTTGGATGCCATCCCATGCACCGAAAGGTTGCAGTCAGAGCCCATGTCTGGGTTGCTGGCTTGATCCCTGGTAGGAGGCATGCAGGAAGCAGCTGATAGATGTTTCTCTCTCTCTCTCTCCCATCTTCTTTCTCTAAAAATCAATCAATCAATCAATGGATGATTGTATGGTATGTGAATTATATCTCAATTTTTAAAAAGGAAAAATAGCCTGGCCAGTGTGGTTCAGTGGTTGAGTGTCAACCCATGAACCAAGAGGTCACTGGTTTGATTCCCAGTCAGGACACACGACCAAGTTGTGGGCTTGATCCCCAGTAGGGGGCATGCATTCATGTTTCTACCTCTCTATCCCTTTCCCCCTCTCTCTAAAATCAATAAAAATATATTTTAATTGTTTAATTAATTAAAAAGGAAAAATAGCTTTTTAGTTGACTAAGTTGTATTTTCTGGAAATATATTTTCAAGGGAGCTCAAATGGTATTTTTACCTTCTCCTTTCTGATTTTTATGCCTCATATTGTTGTTCTTGTAATAGCATCAGCTAGTATATCCAGAAAATATCTATCCCTATTTTTCAATAATCTTTGATTTATTAATATTGTGAAATATATTAACAGATTTTCTAATATTTAATCTTTTTTACATTCCTGGAACAAATCCCACTTGGTTGTGATGTATATCTATTTTAATATTCTAATATTTTCAATTTTTGCATATATTATAAAGATTGACATTTAATTCTCTACCATAAAAGCAGCATTGTGTAGAATGGCCCCAAACTGGAAATAGCCCAGATGTCTGTTAATAATTATCTGTTTGGAGAAAGTGTGGTAGAGTCATATAATTGAGTACAATGCAGACCTTTAAAAAATAAGGAAGATCTACATATACTGCTGTGAAAAAATGTCCAAGATTAATGGAAAAGGCTGATATGCAAATCAGTATGTTTAATATTATTCCATTTGTGTTAAATAATGCTAATGTAATAGTTATGACATAAGTGCATTATTATGATGGAGTGTGCATAGAAAATTTCTGGAAGGATATTCAGGTACTGGGGCAAGAGCAGCAGTGGTATGAAGAGTGGGGACTCCTTTTTTTACTGTGTACCTCTTTGTAATGTTTGAGTCTTTTTCATAATAAACCTACCCTGTAATAGAAAAGTTAATTTTTTTAAAGGTAAAGGAAAAACACCCTAATGCTAATGAGGAAGGGGGAAAAGGCATTTCGTGCCTATTCTTAGATCACTTGCACATGGCAGCCCTGTTACTGCATACCCATTAAAGATTTTCCTAACTTGATTTAACATTTATTGACCCCTTACACTCTACTAGATGCTGGATCTCAGCTATAACTACACCCTCCTACTAAGAGTGGAGAAGCATGTGAACAAGATAACTCTTTACAGAATGATTCCAGCAGGCACTGTGTCCTGAAGGTCATGTACACCATGTTACGGGGTGTGGACTTTACCCTAAAACAATGGGAAGTCACTGAGTAGCTTTTATAGGGGGGATGTGTCTTGTATCATCCCACTGGCTGCAGTGTGGATCCCAGGCTGGAATCACACAGACTAGAGGCCGGAATACCAGTCAGGGCAGTTGGAATTATCTAAGCAAGAAAATGGTGAGGGTTGGAATTGAGAAGGTGGTTTGGGGAGACATATAAGTGTACAAATTGAAGATATGTCAAGGGAGGTTGAATTGATGGTATTTATTTGATGAATTAAGGGATATCTAGTGGAGAAGGAGGGAACAGTCAGAAAAGCCTCCCATTTCAAATTAGGGTAGATGGGTGGATATCAAAATATCCACTGGGACAACTAAGGAGAGAGAATGGTTTTGGGGAAAACTACGTACCAGTACAGATTTTTTTGTTTGTTTGTTTGTTTAGAATACATCTATAATTTTATTACAAAACCATTCTTTTGGCATTAGTTGGTTACAGTAATAGCAAGATATTGTGAGTGTGGCATAGCAGCTCTGAGTAACAATTGCATTCCTTGCTTCCTAAACCAAAATTTAAGCTACCTCATATCCATTACATATAAGTTATCATTTATGCTGCAAATCCTGATGCGTATACCATTCAGGGAGGAGTTGACGCTAAAGGATTAAAGAAAATGTTGATAAGACCACAAAAGTTCCTATATGGGACTTTTTTCCTTCTCCCTCCCTCCAATTACTTTGCTATAAAATAATCAAATTACTTAGAGGTAGTCTGCATGGCAGCAGCACCCAAGGAACATCGTACTTAGTTCTTGTTAAAAAGCAGTATCTGTGCAATGCATGTTTTACACCACAGGCACAGGGTAGTTTTAAACTCCTGCATTAGAGTCTCTTAAAAAAATAAAAGCAGTCTATCAAGTTCTTCTACATGGTGTTATTGCTGTACATTTGTTGGTGGATCACTTTCTGTGCTGTGTTTGCTTTGAAGAGATCTTCTAATATATCTCCAATACTCCTTTCTTATAGTGTCCTTTTCTTTAGCTAGGATTTCACATAACTCTAATGCTTTATTAAGAATGTCCTCCTTGTTGTCACATTGGTTTTCTAGCATATCTTCATAGATGTCCACAAGAAAGGCAATTAGGTAGGGGAAACTATGACTTGGTTGCAAATCAAGCAATTGATTTAATGGATTGGGATATTTGGAAAGACCACGATCCTGCAAAATCCCTTTCAAGTAGTTCCATGCACTTTCATTATGTGGTACTAGCTTGATCATTTCCAGAGTGTACTGGACTTCTCTTTCCAATACAGTCCGATCATTGTAGCCAGTGGTGTTAGAAATTACGAAGTATCTTTGGTTCCAGACAGAGTTATTTCTCACACCCTCTTTAAGAAGTTGGTTTACATACTGCAGCTCATTATCCCAAAGTTTAAATTCCTGAATAACCCACTGTCGATGCTGCCAGGCATGATAATTCTTTGCATCCTGATTAAGAATATCAGCAATAAACTCAAGCTCCTGAGATGGATCTTTTAGCCACTCCACTAATACTCGCCTATGATGCCAAACTTGATAGTTTTGGGGCTGTTCTTCAATTATTGCAGTGATGTAGCTCATTTCCTCATGTAGATCCTTTTGAAGCGACTTTAAGAGAACTCTCCGGAAATGCCACACTGTATAATTGGCTGCATTTAACTCTATAGCATCTCTGGTTAATTTAAAAGCTCGCTCACTTCTTTCATCACGCTGCAGAACAGCCCGGAAATCATCATAAACATCTCTAAATTTTTCACTATAAATGATCTGGACCACTGGATTGGGGCCATCGTTCTGCGGCACTGGCTCTATATCAGCCCATTCTGCTCTGTCTCTGTACAGAACATAGGTGGGTGAGTCCAGGCTCAGGAACCCGTCGTCCATAGGAGATGCCACCGCTTTTCCAGCCTCAGCCGCCATCACGTCTTCTTGCTGCTGCTGGGGCGGCGGGGGGCGCGGTAAGGGCGGCGGCGGCTCGGGCTGACCCGGCTCGCCGCCCTGCGTAGCCTCCCCGACCCCCTCGGTCGCCGCCATCACGCCTCGGCCCGCAGCGGAGTTGGCGGCGCAGGCCCCGCCCCTCCAGGCCCCCCCGCCAGGCCCCCCCCCAGTACAGATTTGCCTGTGTTGAGTCTGAGGCCTCTGTGGAACATCCCTGGAGAAGATGTACAGTGGCAGTTGGATGTGCAAATGCCCAGCACTCAGCAAGCTCTCAATAAATGTATTTATTGAATGAAAGAACCAAAGGAAAGTAGGTACGTGGAAAGAGAGCAAAGGAAAAGAAGAGACAGTGTGGAGCCCTGGAGATGGATCTAGGCTTGAGATTTAAAATTCATTGTCCTACAGATGGCATTTAAAACTCTGGACTTAGACAAGATCATTCAGGGAGTGTGGAGTGAGAAGAGATGACAGTTGAGAACAGAAACCCAGAGCACAGACATTTGAAGGATAGGCAAAGGTTAATGAGGTCTTCAAAGAAGCCAAGAAGGTAGGTAGAGAGGGTAGGAAGGGAACCAGGAGAAAGTGTTACCTCCAAGAACTGATGGAAGTTTCCTCTAGAGAAGGGAATGAAGAGGAAAGGGGCCACATCTCATATTTTTCTAAACAATTGCTGTATGGCAGCAACTTTAACACTTACCATTTAATTATCTCCCAAATTTTAAGAAGTATGAATTACCCTCATTTTACAGATGAGAAAATTATAGTGCAAAGATGTTATAAGATGAAAGGATTAGCTTAGGATGATGGAAAAACGCCTCCTTTCCTGAGGCAAGTAGGACGAGGACAGAGATAAAAGCATGAAGGTGGTGAAGGGAAAACTGAAGGTGCTCATGTTTGAGGACCTATTTTGTGTGTGCTCTCTTCTATAGCTATGCCCAGGATTCCAGGAAGGTGTTGACAAAGTGGGAGGTGCCACAAGGGTGGAGACGTTCCCATCTTATTGCCACTTATGGCCAATACAGACTCTAAAGACCAGTGGCCAGGAGTGGTTTCATTTCAACTTCCTGCTGATCAGGGACTTTCTATATCCCATCAGCATTTAAAAAATATAACCTCTCCCAGGCCCCCCTTCATTGTGCCACCGAGCAGCACCTTGGAGATGCTGGTCTTGGTTATTAGCCACTTCATTTACAGCGGCCTGTGCCCATGCGCCCAGTTCTGAGGCCCCTGGGTTAAGCTTTTGCCATCCCTAGCCCCTGCTTTACACCCACTGTCCCCACAGTTCTTTTGTATCAAAGGTCTTTAGTTCTCATGCACTATGCACTCAGAAAAATCCAGGCTTAGTTTTTGTTACTGGTTTTTTATTCTCCAGGTTTCAGTGCCAAAGAGGCTATGCTATTAGATAGGTGGGCACTGCCTAGGAAATATATTTCAATAAAACCTCATCCACTTTCAATTTTGTATCTAATCTATTTTTTGCGTATTGGCTTTGTGCAAGGAACTGTGTTGGAAGGAAATATAAAGAGGAATGAGATCAATCGCATTTTCTTAGAGTTATCCTAGTGAGGGCCAGAGAGCCATGGATTGATTCCATTAATTAATTAGGATTGGTTTTGGCTATGAGTGACAGGAAACTCAAAATAACAGTGGATTTGGCAAAATAGAGGTTTCCACAGAATGATAGCTATTTGATTATAAGAGAACCAGGCTTCTCCTCATTGTTTCTTCCTCAAAATACAACTCTCCGCTCTTGTTCCAAGATGGTTGCTTCTGCCTCTATCATCAGGTCAACACACAGTTCCTCTCTAAACTCACCTTTCTTTGAAGGACATTTTCCATAAGTTGCATATACACTTTCACTCACATCCCATGAAGAGGTGGGACTCATAGCTTCCCTCACCCCCAGGTGGCTATATTTCCAGCTAGAAATCACGTATTCTATAACAGTAAAAGAAAAAGTTCAGCAGTTTCCGCTGGTGATACTGAAGTAGGTATGCAGATAGCTATAGTGCAAGGCCAAAATAAAATAGAAATGTGACAAAAGAGTTATACTTACCTGCTCTGTGACCTCAGGCAGGTTACTTAACCTCTCTGTGCCCATTTCTTCAGTTATAAAATGAGGATAACACCTACCTCATAGGTTTACCTAAATTTTTGTATATGTATATAATATATATGTTCCATATGTACATGCATATGGAACAGTTACATAAAAATAAGTTGTATTTGCTAAGTTCTTAAGTACAAATAAAATAAAAATAAGCACAGTAAAATGGGAAATTCAAGAGTATACACATCAGTGGAGAAAACATGAAAAAGGATTTCACGAAGAAATGTAGACTGTCAGCTCTGTGATGCCTGGGATGACCCTGTTCCTTCCCTGGGCACCCCCAGCACCAAGCACAATGCCTCGCACAGAGTAGATGCTCAAAATATTGGTTTCTGAATAGGCCTGAAAGGTCAGTAGTATTTTATTAGGTGGGATGGAGGTAAGAAAAAGATATTAGGGGAGTTAACCATATGAACAAAGACATAAATGATGAAAACTCACTGTATCTAGCACAGTACCTGGCACGCATAAAACTCGGTGTATGTTGACTGCCTGCAAGCATTCAGTATCAACCAGCTTGGTTTGGCTGAAATGTATTAGGTCCAGGCAGAAATACACATCACTCTAGAGCAGTGATGTGGCCCTTTAAATACAGTTCCTCATGTTGTGACCCAATCATAAAACTATTTTCATTGCTACTTCATAACTGTAATGTTGCTACTGTTATGAATCATAATGTAAATATCGGATATGCAGGATGGTCTTAGGCGACCCCTGTGAAAGGGTCATTCGACCGCCAAAGGGATCGTGACCCACAGGTTGAGAACCGCTGTTCTAGAGAATCCTATCTAATAATAGACAAACATGGTAATTGACCATACCTTCGCTATGCCTCCCATTGGCTAATCAGCACAATATGCAAATTAACCCAACCAAGATGGCGGCCGGCAGCTGAAGCGAACAGGAGGCTTGCTTGCTCCAGTGATGGAGGAAGCCAAGGTTCCCCACCTGCCACGGCCCGGCTCTGAGCCTGAAAGCAACAATGTTTTAATTATAGAAGCTAAACAAACCCCAGATACCTGCTTTCAGCAGGCCGTGGCCTCAGAGCTGAAGCGAGTAGGAGCCGGCTCTCAGCTCCAGTGATGGCAACAAAGTTTCAATTTTAGAAGCTAAACAAACCCCAGATACCTGCTTTCAGCAGGCCGTGGCCTCAGAGCTGGAGCGAGTAGGAGCTGGCTCTCAGCTCCAGTGACGGCAACAAAGTTTCAATTATAGAAGGTAAATAAATCCCAGAATAAGAAAAAAGAAAAAGAAAAAAAGGAGAGGCTGGGAGCTTCAGTTGCCGGCCAGCCTGAAAACGGCCCTCAGTCCCTCACCCAGACTGGCCAGGCACCCCAGTAGGGACCCCCACCCTGAAGGGGGTGTGACCAGCTGCAAACAGCCATCAGCCCCTCACCCAGGCTGGCCAGGCACCCAAGCAGGACCCCCACCCTGATCCGGGACACCCTTCAGGGCAAACCAGCCGGCCCCCACCCGTGCACCAGGCCTCTATCCTATATAGTAAAAGGGTAATATGCAAACTGACCCTAACAGCAGAAAGACTGGGAATGACTGGTCACTATGACACACACTGACCACCAGGGGGCAGACGCTCAATGCAGGAGCTGCCCTCTGGTAGTCAGTGAGCTTCCACATGGGGGAGCTCTGCTCAGCCACAAGCCAGGCTGACGGCTGCCAGTACAGTGGTGGTGGTGGGAGCCTCTCCTGCCTCCTCAGCAGCACTAAGGATGTCCGACTGAAGCTTAGGTCTGCTCCCCGCTGGCAAGTAGACATCCTCCGAGGGCTGCCAGAGGGATGTCTGATTGCCAGCTTAGGCCCAATCCCCCGGGGAGCAGGCCTAAGCCAGCAGGTGGTCATCCCCCGAGGGGTCCCAGACTGCGAGAGGGCACAGGCCAGGTAGAGGGATCCCCCCCACCCCAAGTGCACAAATTTTTTGCACCGGGCCTCTAGTTTAATATAAGGGATTGTTACACAGGTGGTAGAAATGCTGAAAGTGTAGGTCACCCAGAGATGGCAACAGTAGGAAACCTCTATCACCCCTTGTGCTAGAGAGAGAATGGGAGGAGATGGTGTTACCAGAACCCAGAAGCCTGGGCCAATAGGTGGGAGGCTGCCTGGTGAGATCTGGGAAATGGCAGAGCCACAACCCAACTCAGGGTACAGAAGGAGATAAATACCTGACTTCTCCCCTTCTGCTCTCCAGTCTTTAGGGCATTGTCTTACCTGAAAGGTAGTTGGCAAGGGAATTCGAGAAATGTAGTGTAGAAAGTGTCTGGGAAAGACCCCTGAGCTGATTGTCGTCTGAATCCAGTGGCAACTGGCAGAGCCATGCCCTGGAAACATACCTTGCCAGAGGCAGGTGTGTTGTCAGTCTGACTTTTAGCTCAGGCTCCAGGGGGTGGATTTCATTGTCAAAATCCAGCCAGGCACCAGGAACAAACATGATTATCTGGGCCCACCCAGAAGTGATGATGATTACAAAGAAGCCACAAGAATGCACATGTTTTCTTTATCTTAAACTTTAGTAAAACTTCCTGGTATCTTACTGTATAAAATAAACACACTGTATCGCTCTGGGTCAACTGTCTCTCCATCAGAGGACAGCTGTCCCACCCGGTCCCAGCTTTCCCTACTGTCTTTGTGTCTGTCTCTTTCGTTTTCTCAATCCCCCGTCAACCCTACTCAGGACTCCTGTCCGATCTCTAGCTGTGCTGGTCACGGAAAAGAGAGAAATATTTATATCACAGGTTCCTGCAACCCAGAGTAAAGCAGAGAGAAACAGGCAAATGATCAGCACAAATGGAGTTTGGTGCATGGACAGGGGAGTGGTGAATATAAACCTGTGGTGGCATTTTATAGGTCTTGAATGTCAGATCTTGAATGTAAGTTTTTCTGCATGTTTTGTTAAGCAAAGATGGCCCATAGAAGGTAAAATGCAGGAAGGCATTAAAATTGTTTAAGGAAGACTTCCCCAATGGGGAGTGGGGGGAATGATAGAGAACAGAGAAATAGTAGCTTTCCTTTGAGTACCTGTTATGTGCCAGGCACAGTGAGTGCTAAGTGCTTATTTAATCATCTCAGAAAGATGATGTTTCTGGTTCTGGATATGAGATGACATCATGATACCTGGCTGGGCATATCACAGTTATTGGGATTATGTGCATTTGGAGCAAGGCTGTAGAGATAAACAAAGAAACAGAATTTCCGGAGGATGAGGCCCAGAAATCAGGATTTTAAAAAGATTCCCAGGTCATTCTAATGTGTAGCCAAGGTTGAGAACCACTGCCTTAGAGAGTGACTATGAAGGAGGTATGTAGGAAGTAGAACTTCCTAAATACTGCATGCTGAGGCCATTTAACCATGCTAGAGCCTTCAGTGACACACAAAATGTGTGGGTTTTGTTTTGGTTTTATAGCAAATTTTATGCTATAAACTCAAGAAAAATTTCAATTATCATCCTACTTTTAAGAGAACATTACAAGGTGCCAGACATGTTGGGGAAGCATTTCAAACCTTCCAGATTTGCTTAGCTGCCAGCTGAATACTACTAATTCAATAGCATGTAAAAGCACCAAACCGAGCCCCATCAAATCAAGAGATACAATGAAAACAACGGTTATTTTGAGTCACTGATTTTTGGGGTAATTTGTAATGCGGTGATAATCAGAACGAACATGCACTATGAACCACCCGCCACCTGAGGCTAAAATAGTTTTTGTCTTATAGTTAGTGTTTAGTGAGTATTTATTAATAACCTTTTCCATTTCAGAAACTCCCCATACCTAATTTATTTCACGTTTCATTTTAAGATATTTCATTTCTTTGATAAAACACTGATCTGCTTATGACATTTAATTACAGGTCATGCTATTGACCCTGCTTCTTGGAAACTATTAGTACGTGGAAGCATTCCTTCTTTACTTTTAAAATAGGAAACATTTCTTTACTTTTAAATTGTGTAACGAGGAGATGAATTTTACATTTTAATTAGATGCTTAAGGAATTGATTACCTAGAAAGTCTTTTTTTTGTTTTAACCCTAACTGAAAATGGTACTGGTAGTTATTCTGAATAGTTGCCATTGCTTGAGACTGACTTGAAATAGTATTAAAATGTCTTTTTCATATGAGCATGTTTTCTTCTAACTTGCTATTTCTAAGAGTAGGATCCCATGAATTTATTCCAAAACTTTACTCAAGGTTCTATTGAAATTTTCTTTACAGCCTCCCTGCCCCCCACCCCTTTCCATTTTCTTAAAACTCTGCTGTTTATGGTCTCAATAGCCAAGTATTGCCTCTCCTCTCACATTATTATGGGAAGGACTCAAGGACGTTTTCTCAGGCCTTAATAATAGGAATAATGTTTCTTTAAAGTAGTTGTTTTTATCTTATGGCAGAACACTGACACAGAACTGATTTTTGTGTTAGATGCTAGAAAGTTCATGGCTCATATTTATTATCTCTGTCACCCTGGCTTCATCTAATTTATTCCATCCTCAATTTCCTTTCTGTAATTTCCTCACTTAAAAAACTAGCTGTGTTGTATGCATTTTTTAAATAAGCTATCTTAAAAACATTTTGAAACAAGACAGGCTATTTTAGAAATCATTCAAGATCTTAAGGTATTTTGAAAGTCCTTCTTTCATCAGCTTTAACCCAATCTTTCTAGGTAGTCTTCCTTATTTTTTAAGTCCTTTTGTATCCTTCCTTTGGTTTCAACTATGACTTTTATACTGGCTACAAGTAGATCTGTGTATCTCAGTCCAGATATCTGTATTTTTTGGACCTAAATTTACAGCCAACAAAAGAGCATTTCCTGTCTACTATCTCTCTCCTACATATACCCCACCCCCACATCTTTAATTAATATTGTTAATTACAATATTGTTACATATATCCTTGATCACATTAAAGTTTTTTGAATGTTAACAAACTTTCTACTTTCTAAATATCTTTTAATTCAATTTTCTTTAATAACCAAGCATTGAAAACTTTACAAAATGTCCATTAAATTTGTTAAGGTTCTTTTCCTTTTTCCCCTCTATGGGTCTAAGCATGGGTGGGACTTTTGTAGATGCATCTACTTTTACTCCAAGGGGCACATGATCGAATCTCACTCAAATCAACTTTTCCAAACAGGAAAACCCCTATAAATAAATAGGGCCAGTCTATGTTAATTTTTTGTGATGGTGTTAGTTTTGAAAGACATCTTTAGTAAATAAATAAAAGGGCGAGGTAAAATACTGTGGCTTGCTTGGTGAATCTTAATTGCGAAATTTCTTCTTCTTTCGGAACTTCTTTCCTGCTGCATTTGCTGTTTTTTCAGCCATGATCTCTGAGTACTTCCTTCGGTTATATCTAAAAATAAAAACCAAACTTTTAAGTTCTAAAGTATGACAAATCAAACTTTAGAAGTCAATGTAACATTTTTGGGAGGTAGAGCCTGCTTTTAAATCTCAAATATTTTGTGTGTGCATTTTTACCATCTATTCATCACATTTGTACTAAGTTCCACCATGTGTAAGGAGCCATACTAGGAGTTGGGGACAGAGGAGGGAACCAGAGGTCAAAGTCCCTGCCCTCATGGAGCTTATAAGCTAGTGAGAAAAAATGACAACTATAGAGGAAAGTTTTTGAAAACTTTCAGTCACTAGAAACTCGTGCACTACATCCAGCTAATATCAAATGCTTTAAATATTTTTGTGGGATAAAAATATAAATAAAATAGAAGGACTAAGTAAAACAAAAAATTTGCACTTACCTATAAACTCACAAATATACTTCTTAGAACCTTAAGAAATATACCAAAGACCAATGGTTTTCAAAATATGGTCTGGGAATGAGACCCTTCTAGGAGTCCATTAGGTAAACACTATTTTACAAGTATACTAAGACATCGTTGCCTATCGCATGAGTGTACAGGGAAGTTTTCCTGAGGCTACACAATGTGTTGTATCACAACAGACTGACACAGAAGCAGATATGAGGCTCCAACTGTCTTTAAGCCAGACATAAAAGAGATCTAAATTTCATTATTTTTGTTTTGTTCATGAAAATATGTTAATGTGTAATGGGTTTATTACTTTAAAATGAATTGATAAATATTCTTAAAGTTTCTAAATTCTAATTTCCATTATGGTAAATATTGATAAATGTAACCCACAGAACACAAGTTCTCTGGGTCTTCAATAATTCTTCAGAGTGTAAAGGCATCCTCAGACCAGAGAATTGCTACTATAGACTGTATTTCCCCATTGGGCTTTGGAAACACAGAAGCACAATTTATTGCAGAAAAATAATGCTGTGGTAGCTAGAAGTTGTCAGCCCACAGTTAATTATGAAAAGTTAAATTCTCTAAATATACAAAATTCCTTTGTTCTAAAGCACATTCACTGTGTAAATAAATCTGTTATCACATTACTAAACCCAAGGATTAGCTAAAATTCTCTCTAAAACAGAAGCTATTTAAAGCCTTTACAACTTTACAGCCCATCCTATCCCCAAAACACAACTTATACAGACTTTCTAACAAATCTAAGGTTAGATTAAAAATAAAACAAAGCCAGCCCTGGCCAGGTAGCTTAGTTGATTAAAGCATCATTACAACAAGTCAAGGTTGTGGGTTCGATCCCTGGTCAGGGCACATACAGGAATCAACTATTGAATGAATAGATACATGGAACAACAAATTGATGTTTCGCTCTCTCTCTCTCCCTACCTTCCTCTCTCTCTCTCTCTCTCTCAAATCAATAAAAATAATTTGAAAAAAATGAATTAAAACAAAAAACCACATAACAAAGAAAAGCACATTTTTTTTCTGTCCCAGAACATTCCTACTAATGAACATCTGATGCATTAAATATATTCTGTGAAGTTCTCTTTCCCAAAGTGGTCAGAGACAACCTCTTGAGCCAGGGTAGAGGGGATTAAAACTTCCCTCATTCAAAGTGATGAATAGCAAGAACCTAAAACCTAGATTACTTTACCCAGCAAAGCTATCATTCAGAATTGAAGGTCAGATAAAGAGCTTCACTGATAAGAAAAAGCTAAAGGAGTTCATCAGCACCAAACCAGTATTATATGAAATGCTGAAAAGTATCCTTTAAGAAGAAGAAGAAGAAAAAGGTAAAGATACCAATTATGAACAACAAATACATATCTATCAACAAGTGAATCTAAAAATCAAGTGAATAAATAATCTGATGAACAGAATAAACTGGTGAATATAATAGAATCAGGGGCATAGAAAGGGAGTGGACTGACTATTTCCAGGGGGAAAAGGGGTGTGGGGGGTGCGGGAAGAGACTGGACAAAAATCATACATCTATGGATGAGGACAGTGGTGGTGGGGGGGTAAGGGCATAGGGTAGGGTGGGAACCGGGTGGAGGGGAGCTGTGGGGGGAAAAAAGAGGAACAACTGTAATAATCTAAACAATAAAGAATTAAAAAAAAAAAAAAAAACTTCCGTCAGTGTTCCACACATTGTGCCATGTAAGTTTCAGTGATAAAACAGACAATATTCATTTCAAGTAATGTATTTTATCTTAATGTATATAGAAAAATATAATTAGTAAACTCATTTACAGTAGCAATATAAAGTCTCCTTCCTTTTAAAATAAAGTAAGCAGTACACAGATAATTGTGTAACATTGTGAAAATGGTATTCAATGACTGAGGTATGGTAAACAATGAGCTGATATGACAACCTCTAACTTGCAATTTTATACTTCACAAGTGGCCTGGTGCATGAAATTTGTGCACGGGGGGGGGGGGGGGTGTCCTTCAGCCCGGCCTGCACCCTCTCCAATCTGGGACCCCCCGGGAGACATGCCTCTTGCAATCCGGGACCACTGGCTCCTAACTGCTCACCTGCCTGCCTGATCACCCCTAACCACTCTGCCTGTTGGCCTTCTCGTCCCCAACTGCCCTACCCTGCTCGCCGGCCTGCTCACCCCAAACTGCCCCCCCACTGGCCTGATTGCCTCCACCCCGCCAACCTGCTCACCCCCAATTGGCCCCCCCTGCTGCCCTGCTTGCCCCCAACTGCCCCCCGCCCCCCGCCCCCCCGGCCGGCCTAATCACTCCCAACTGCTCTGATCGCCCCTAACTGCCTCTGCCTCTGCTTCGGCCCCGCCACCATGGCTTTGTCCAGAAGGTCTCTCAGTCTAATTAGTATAGTACCCTTTTACATGCTTCATTCTACTACATTTCTAGGTTACTGCCCCAACTTATTTATTCCAAGACTAGAGGCCTGGTGCACAAAATTCATGCACTGGGGGTGGGGGTGGGGTCCTCAGCCTGGACTGCACCCTCTCGTAGTCTGGGAGCCCTCAGGGGATGTTCCTAAGCCATCAGTCGGACATCCTTAGTGCTGCTGCAGAGGCGGGAGAGGCTCCAACCACCGCTGCTGTGCTAGCCAGCCATGAGCCTGGCTTCTGGCTGAGCAGCACTCCCCCTGTGGGAGCACAATGACCACCAGGGGACAGCTCCTGCACTGAGCATCTGCCCCCTGATGATCAGTGCGTGTCATAGCGACCGGTCGTTCTGCTGTTTGGTCTATTTGCATATTAGCCTTTTATTATGATAAAGTGTTATTATGGGCAAGGCCTCTAATTCAATTTTTTTTAGGTAAAGGGAGGGGCAGAATTTTCACTTGAGCCTGAAGCTAAAATTGCCCTTAGCTCAAAAATCTACATACCACTGAGACACATTTTGGTGAGGCTCATTCTGAACCCCCACACTGTTCTATTATGTGTATAAGTATTGGGAACCATCTTATCTCTTTAGTGAAAGAAACCTTTTGTTATGTTACAATGACTAACTTTATCTCATGAGTTGTGTTTTGGCTTCAAGCCGGTATCCAGTATTCATGCAGCAACTTCAGCTCTTCTGTTCAATATTTACCTGGCATATCTTTTATTTTATTTTCTCTAAATCTTTCTAGATTTTTATGTATTAGATAGGAATAGCCCATGGACACAGACAATAGTCTGGCAAAGGCCTGGAAGGGGCGGGTGCAGGGTGGAGATCAATGGGGAGAAGAAAAAAAAACTAAAAGGGACATCTGCAATACTTCCAACAATAAAGATACATTTTAAATAAAGGAAAATATCTTAGCTGAAGAGTTTTATGTAAAATAATATAAGTAATTACTCTACTCTGTACTTTATATTCTCAACTCCTCTCAATGAGATATTGACCCTATGTTCATTGACTGCAGGATTACCGCCAGACCGACCCAGCACTGACTGCTACAGGGGCTGCGATCAGACCCTGCCTTTCTCTCCCAGCCTCTGTCTGGGCCTGAACACAGCCCACTCAGCAGTCAGTGCTGGGTCGCTGAGGAGCCAGCAGCGCGGCAGTCAGTGCTGGGTCTCCATGGTGACTCAGCAATGACTGCAGGAGTGACTTCCACCACGCTGACCCAGCACTGACTGCTACAGGGGCTGCGATCAGACCCTGCCTTTCTCTCCCAGCCTCTGTCTGGGCCTGATCGCAGCCCCCTCGGCAGTCAGTTGCTGAGTAGCCTCAGCTGAAGTGCCCGCAGCGCAGCAGTCAGTGCTGAGTTGCCATGGCGACCCAGCATGCCTGACTTCCGGTGTTTGGTCGAGTCTTCAGTCGATTGGATATTACGGACCCTGGCTATTTATATATATATTATTCTTTAGTGTTCTAATACCTAGGTGTTACCCATATGTTGTGGATAAAATTGAACTGTATTTTGTAATCTTGATGATGGCAATCTCAGAAATCACAGCAATGTTGATAGTGCTTATTTCCAAATTTTTACCATTACCCAGACTCATTAAATAGCTTCCATAACATTTTCCATACCCACAATCTATATTATTTTTAGAACCCTTGATAAATATTTTCACTTTTGCTATTAAACCAATCTGGGACTTTAGCAGATATGCTTTTAAATCTCCTATAATATATACATAGCTGCTTCAAGGAGCTTTAAACATATTCAAATTGTTCCCATCTTTAAAAAAATCCTCTTGCCCTAACCGATTTGGCTCAGTGGATAGAGCATCAGCCTGCGGACTCAAGGGTCCCAGGTTCGATTCCGGTCAAGGGCATGTACCTTGGCTGCGGGCACATCCCCAGTAGGGGGCGTGCAGGAGTCAGCTGATTAATGTTTCTCACTCATCGATGTTTCTAACTCTCTATCCCTCTCCCTTCCTCTCTGTAAAAAAATCAATAAAATATATATTTTTTAAAAAAATCCGCTTAAGTCCATATCTACTAGCCCTGCCTCTCTCTTCCTCTTAACAACAGAACTTCAAAGAGTTGTGTTCATTTCTTCATTTTCTTTTTTTAAATTGTTGAATGTCTTAAATGTCTTTCTTTTTATTAAAGAAAAATATATTTTCTTATTTATTTCAGAGAGGAAGGGAGAGGGAGAGAGAGATAGAAACATCGATGAGAAAGAATCATTGATCGGCTGCCTCCTGCACGCTACTTACTGGGGATCAAGCCTAAAACCCGGGCATGTGCCCTGACCCGAAATCGAACAGTGACCTCTTGTTCAACACTCAACCATTAAGCCACAACGACTATGCCATTTCTTCACTTTCAACTCACTCTCCAGTTTTCTTCCCTATCACTCCCCTAAAGCCCCTGCCAGTTACTGTAACTAAATCCAAAGGAAGTTTTTAGTTCTTATTCAGCAGCATTTCTGTTAATCACTTCCTCTGGCTTATACTTGCTTAAAACATTCTCTTTCCTTGACTTCTATGTCATTGTGTCCTCCTGGTTTTCTTAATGCCCCCTTGGCTATTCTTTCCTAGTCTTCTTAGCAGGCTCATTCATCTCTAGTCAGTCAAATATTTTTATCTTCTCCCTAAGCAGTTCTAAACTGGGAATGCTTATGCCTTGCAGGGGACACTTGGAAATGTCTGACGACATTTTTATTGTTATGAATGGGGTATTGCTACGGGCATATAGTGGGAAGAGGCCAAGGAGGCTGATAAACATCCTACAATGCACATGAAAGTCCCTCCTAATAAAGAATTATCCCATCCAAAATGTAAGTAGTGCTACTGTTGAGAAGGCATGCTAAAATAAAGCATTTAAAAATATCTGAAATTTTAAGTGTATGCATATTGTAAAGGAAAGTATACATGTTATAAAGCGAAACATAAATTCCTTTACCTTCTAAACTCAGAATCAGCCAGCAATTCTTCCACAATAGTTTTCTTCCTTTGTTTCTTGGGAATTCGTGAATGGTAGAAGTCAGCTGGATTGTCAACAATGGTTCCAATCTATGAGCAATTGATAAAATAAGTCATGTGACACCTGAATGCAATGTTGCTTTCTTATTTCAGAGTAGCTCTTACAAAATGTATTTATAGAAATGAAAAACATAAGCATACATTACACCAACATTAAAGTTAATTTTTAAGAGCAAAAATAAATCACCTATTTAATCTCCATTAGGTCCTAATGACATTTCTTCATTAGTTTATAATAAACCCAAAATTCCTTATATAATTTAGACAGTACAGTAAATTCTTGATGAACAGCGTAATTAGAGAAAAAAAGTGGGACAGGTAATACAAACTTTTGTTTTAGCTTCCCAAATTAATGAAATCAACACAGAAATTCTACTTCCCACCTATTTGATCTCCTAGATCAGCGGTTCTCAACCTGTGGGTCGCGACCCCTTTGGGGGTCAAACGACCCTTTCACACGGGTCGCCTAAGACCATCGGAAAACACATATATAATTACATATTGTTTTTGTGATTAATCACTATGCTTTAATTATGTTCAATTTGTAACAATGAAATTGGGGGTCACCACAACATGAGGAACTGTATTAAAGGGTCGCGGCATTAGGAAGGTTGAGAACCACTGTCCTAGATTATCATAAATGCTGCCAGCTTAGAACCTTCTTATTGACCATTCTGCATTAGTTCATAGATTCAAACAAGTAAATTTACCGAGTGTCTACTATGTGCCAGGCACTGTCTTAGGTATAGGGAAACAAAGATAAAGATCATATGGTCCCTGGCAGCAAGTAGCCCAGTCTTAGAAGGAAGATTCATGGACAGGTAACTACAAAATTAAAGCATAACACAGTATTATGCTGAACAAAAGATTACAATGCTCTAAAAACTGAGTGACCAATTGTGTCTGAGAGAGATAAAGGTTTCACAAAGGATGACATTTTAGCTTGGATTTATATGGGTAAAATTTCACCAGCAAACATGGCAAAGTCAAGCACAGGCAAAGTCAAATGCCAAAACCGTCTGCATATTCCAAGAAGACTGAGTAGTTGTGTGTGTTTGCGCATAAGAGGGCTATGTGACAAAGTGAGGACTGGTGAACTGGTTTGGGTGCAGATTGTGAAGGGCCCTATCAAGGTCACAAAGAATCACTGAAGGTATCATTAAGTGATATCTGTGCTATCACTGAACAGATTGCCCCTTTTTTAGAATAACTGGCTACAATATGGAGGATGTACTAGAAGGGAGGGCAGACTATTCTAATAATCCAGATGAGTGACATGAAAGGTAGTCAAGAACAAAATGAATTTGAGAGCTCCAGAGGATGACTCCATTGGACTTTCATCTGAAAATACTTTGAAAACCAATTTTTAACTTATCTTCTATTTGCCTGGGAATATCCCTCTACCTTGAAAAGAAGAGTTGGTACAAATGATTCCCTCCTTCCCCCTCCATTCTGTAAGAATTCTTGCTCATAGGCTAGTAGTATTCATGGATGGAACACCCACCTTTAGGTTCCACAACTTTTAGAGAGCTGATGTAGGAACCTAGTTACCATCTGCAACACTGTTTCTCTCTATGGAAAGCCATTACAAGCTGGTGGCTATCTGAATTGGGTTCTGACCATTATTATATGGCCTGAGCAGATGTGCATTGCAAATATTCATCTATCTTAAGAGTGAACAGAAAGGTCACACTTTAATGCTTTCAAAGCTAAAATCCACAGAATGTCACCACCGTTATTTTGTTTGCTTCATACCTGGAAGTACTTAGGGAAGCCATCCCTATCGTTTTTCTTATAAAACCTTTTTGGGTCCATGCCAGCTCTCATCTTCAGTGCTTTGAGATCATTTTTTAGTTCATCTGTTAATTCTGGAGCTTTCATACCAAACCAGCCATCGCCTGCTGTTTTTTGTCGCTCTTTCTGAAATTCAGATTTCAAAAATAACACTCTAACTTTAATAAAGTGTATAAACTATACCTTATTTCCCCCCAAATTGTACATACAGAAAATTTCATTAATTAAAACAAATAAGGTGTTACTTTACAGAACGTATTAGTCTCCAGATTTATCCTGCAAAAAAGGAATGAAACCACAAAAAGTAATCTCTCTGGTAAATTAGGTAAAGCATTACCGATGTCAAAAATGAGGGCTCCTTTAAATTTAATTTTGCTGACTTACTGGGAGAAAAACCCACAGCTTTAATTTCTATTGTCTAAAATAGTCTACATAAGAGATAATGTATAAAAACATTTTTGCTTCTAAAGTTAATATGTAAACATTAACACTTTTATTCAGCCACTCAGGTATCTCAAAGTCAGTCACTCCAACAGTCCAGAAATTTGTATTACTTCTTAAAAAATAAAAATAACCTGGCCAGCGTGACTCAGTGGTTGAGAGTTGAACTATGCCCCCCTGATCGCCAGGAGGTCACAGTTCCAATTCCCGGTCAAGGCACATGCCAGGGTTTCGGGCTTGATTCCCAGTAGGGGGCATGCAGGAGGTAGCCTATCAATGATTCTCTCTCATCATTGATGTTTCTATCTCTCTCTCTCCCTTCCTCTCTGAAATCAATAAAAATATATTAAAAAAATAAAAATAACAAATTAGCCCCAGCCAGTGTGGCTAAGTTGGTTAAGCATCTTATCCCATGCACCAAAAAGTTGCCAATTAAATTCCTGGTCAGGGCACATACCCAGGTTTTAGGTCCAGTCCTGGTCAGGGTGCATATGTGAGGCAAGTGATTGATATATATCTCTCTCTAAAATCAATTTAAAAAAACATATTTAAAAAATTATTCTTTTAAAAACTCCTAGCAAGTGATTTGCTTTTTTGTTCCATTCATACAACCAATATTATCTAGTATCTACCATGTGCCTAGGTGTTTCACATTAGTGACATTATTGGAGCACCTTCCTTAAATTTCCTCCAAACTCTCTTGATAAGTTTTTTATGCTTATCAGTTGAAATGTCAGATAGAAGCAATGCCCTGCTCCGTATTTTACTAAAGAAACCAGTTCATTTGGTAGACTAAATAAACTAGATTTTTAGCTGGCTACATTAAGTTCCCTACAATAGCCTGCAACAGACAAATAGTTCTTGGCTTTTAGTGAATGGTACCCATAAGCCAAGAGGAATAGATAGTGATCTTACATGGTAATTGTCACTGTTTTTAAGGAAAAAAGTTATATCTATGTGCACCACTTAGTGCACTTTCACTTTGTGAAAATCCATATAAAATATGTTTATGGAACCACATTTTATAAGCCCTTAGGTATCTGTAACAATTTTCTTCCAAAAAAAAAAAAATTTTAGTTGCATAACCATCCTATCTAATATAAAGGGAATATGCTAATTGACTGCCCTGCCCTCAAAGATGGCAGCACCCAGTCCCCTCAGCCCCACTGGGGCAGCAGGCGCGCAGCAAGGTTAGGCCCGCCCCCAGGAGGGCCGGGCTGCTCCGCATGCCTGCCTCCAAAGACCCCAGTCCCCTGAGCCCCCCAGACGCCCATGGCCAGCCGGCCAGCCGGCCAGCCGCCCAGGCCTCAGGTAACCAGGGCCGACCGATGCTTGGGGTGTGATGGGGCATTGCCTTCCCCTGATCGCCAGGTCGCCTCCCACCCTTGAGGGTTCCTGGACTGTGAGAGGGGTCAGGCCGGGCGGGCTGAGGGACCCCCCACCTCCAGTGCATGAATTTTCATGCACCGGGCCTTTAGTGTCATACATGAGCTGAATATATCTAAACATTCTAAATAATGAGCCACTGTACTTACTCTGCGTTGTTTTTGAAGCTGATGTTTTGATTCACGATAAGGTGGGACACAGTAGTTTTTTTCAAAATCAGGAGTAATGATGGCTTTCTGCATAATCTATAAAAATATTAAATTTGTTTTAAAACTTCAAAATGTCATATTGCTTTTTCATCATTTTTTGCCTTATTATGGAAACATCTCTCAAGACTGAAGACTAGATTCTCACAGCCAGTTGGCCTGGAGGTCAAATTCCCCCAGTGTTACCTACAATAATCAAGGCTTAACTAGAACAAGACTGTGCACAAAGACCACTAGGGGGTGCACCAAGAAAGCATAAAAAATGCGGCGACAAAGAAACAGGACACAAATGACAGAAATGGAGGAAAGCAAACTACTGGATATAGAGTTCAAAACCACACTTTTAAGGTCTTTCAAGAACTGTCTAGAAGCCGCCGATAAATTTAGTAAGACCCTCAAAAAGACTGGTGAGACCGCCGATAAATGTAGTGAGATCCTCAAGAAATCTAATGAGACCCTCGATGTTGTGATAAAGGACCAACAAGAAATTAAGAATACACTGACTGAAATAATGAATATTATACAGACTCCCAACAGCAGACCAGAGGAGCGCAAGAATCAAGTCAAAGATTTGAAATGCAAAGAAGCAAAAAATACCCAACTGGAAAAGCAAAATAAAAAAAGAATCCGAAAATACGAAGACAGTGTAAGGAGCCTCTGGGACAGCTTCAAGCGTACCAACATCAGAATTATAGGGGTGCCAGAAGATGAGAGAGAATAAGCTATTGAAAACCTATTTGAAGAAATAATGACAGAAAACCTCCCCTACCTGGTCAAAGAAATAGACTTACAAGTCGAGGAAGCACAGAGAACCCCAAACAAAAGGAATCCAAAGAGGACCACACCAAGACACATCATAATTAAAATGCCAAGAGCAAAAGACAAAGAGAGACTCTTAAGAGCAGCAAGAGAAAGAAACTCAGTTACCTACAAGGGAGTACCCATACAACTGTCAGCTGATTTCTCAACAGAAACTTTGCAGGCCAGAAGGGAATGGCAAGAAATATTCAAAGTGATGAATACCAAGAACCTACAACCAAGATTACTTTACCCAGCAAAGCTATCATTCAGAATTGAAAGTCAGATAAAGAGCTTCACAGATAAGGAAAAGCTAAAGGAGTTCATCACCACCAAACCAGTATTATAAGAAATGCTGAAAGGTATCCTTTAAGAAGAGGAAGAAGAAGAAAAAGGTAAAGATACAAATTATGAACAACAAACATGCATCTATCAACAAGTGAATCTAAGAACCAAGTGAATAAATAATCTGATGAACAGAATGAACTGGTGATTATAATAGAATCAGGGACATAGAAAGGGAATGGACTGACTATTCTTGGGGGGGAAAGGGGTGTGGGGGATGCGGGAAGAGACTGGACAAAAATCGTGCACCTATGGATGAGGACAGTGGGTGGGGAGTGAGGGTGGATGGTGGGGCGGGAACTGGGAGGAGGGGAGTTATGGGGGGAAAAAAGAGGAACAAATGTAATAATCTGAACAATGAAGATTTAATAAAAATAAAAAAAGACTGAAGACTACTCCAAATATATTCACCTTTTAAAAAAAAACTTTTTATTAATTTTAGAGAGAGAGGAAGGGGGGAGAGAGATACAAACATCGAAGGGAGAGAAATATCAACATCGATCAGCTGCCTCTTGCACACACCCCCACTGGGGATAGAGCCTGCAACATAACCATATGCCCTGACCAGGAAACTGAACTGGTGACCTCCTTGTGCATAGGTCGCTCAACCACTGAACCACACTGGCTGGGCTATATTAACCTTCTTTATGCACATACTACTGCAAAGTTGTACCTGTCTTTAAATTTGTAAAATATATTACAACTAGAGGCCCAATGCACGAAATTTGTGCAAAAGTAGGCCTTCCTTCCCCTGGCTGCCGGCACTGGCTTCCCTCTGGAACTCAGGACCCAGGCTTCCCTCAAACTGCTGGCAGGCACCTGGGATCCGGACTTCCCTTGCAGCCCCGGCTTCATCCAGAAGGTCATCTGGAAGGATGTCCAGGATTTTTTTAGGAAATCTATGAAATCGATCAGTTCAACTTTCTTTTACTAATCTGAATTTGCACACATTGGATTTACATTGTGTCTACTTGTACTTACTGGTGTGCAACCAGCCACCTGTACCAAACAACTGGAAAATAAGACAATGGGAACAATGCCACAATGGCTCTTGAAATCCCTGAAGAAAACCTGACAGGTTTTTAGTAAGTTCTTCTGATGTTGGTAAAACAGCTTGTAATCTGAGGAGACAGGCTAGACTATTAAGTACATGATACAGATTTTGATTCAACAACATATACTTTTTATGTTATACTAATGAGATCATCCTATCTAGACAAATCTGCTTTTTGCAACTCAGTGTATCTCGGATCTTTAAATGTCAATTTATACACAGATCAACAATTTTCTTAATAGCTGATATACACCACAGGTTTCCTTCTGACATTTAGTTTTAACAGTTTATATTAAACATTTTTCCATTAATCATTATAAACACCACCTCTGCACACTTGTGATTACTTTTGTAAAACAAATTCCAAAATGTGTTATTTAAAAATTTTATAGGTCATGCTAAATTGCTTGCATTCAAATAATATAAACTCCTACCAACAGTTATCAGGGCCCTTATCTTTATTTTGTCACCAACACTGAGTATTATCTTCTTGTATGTTGTCAGTGGTGTCTCTTGGCTATTTTCATTTGCTGTTGATCATCTTTACACATCAAGTCCTCTTCTGTGGGAATGCCTGTAGTTTTTTGTTTTTGTTTTGTTTGTGGGGTTTTTTTTCATTTTAAATTAGGATTGTGTTATTAATTTGTAGAAATGTACTTTGTATCTTAGTGATATGAATGTAGTCCTTTACTTGTCTTTAAGGTGTTTTTAACTGCTTAAGTTTTAAAATTTTATGTAGTCAGTCAAATCTGTTCATCTTTCCTAAATTACTTCTGCATTTTTTGTCTTTTTGCCTAGGATGATTAAATATTATAATAAATACCATTTATGTGACTAAAAGAAGCCTTAGGGTAATTAGTAATTTCCCCCAGTGCAAGAACTAAAAAAGACTACTCCTTTGTCCTCAAATTAGTTCATAGGAAATACGCATATATTAATTTGGTCAATAACATTTAACATTATCAATTATCAATTCAGACATACCCAATTCAGGTTTAGGCTTAGAAGTTTCTGGGTAGCACAGTAGCAGTCTAGACATTCCTATCACTCAGAAAAGAAAGCAAGCCATTTAACAAATTATTAAGAAGTTGTTGTGTGTCAAGTACCATACTAGGGTTTAAGACAGTGGTTCTCCATTGGGAGCAATTGGCGATGTCTGACGACATTTTTGGTGTTTGTGAATGTGTGTATATGGTGTGGGGTGTGGATGCTATTCGCATCTAGTGGATAGAGGCCAAGTCTGCTGCTAAACATCCTATAATGCGCAGACACTCTCCCACAGCAAAGAATTATCCATTCCAAAATGCAAATATTGCTGAGGTTGAGAAACCCTGTTTTAGGAATATAAATATAAAAGACAATAAAATAACAATCATATAACGATTAAAATAATAAAATAATGATTAATAATGGATCCGATCGATACTGGATGTTGCAGAAGCACAAAGGAGGTTAGGGGAAGCACTAGGATCAAACAATGTTTCTCAAAGACAGTGATCTATCTCTGTATTAGCCTGGGAAAGATCAAGGTATGTTAGATAACTAGCAGTCTTCAATGGCAAGAATGCAGCAAGTGAATAGAGTTGGAGGAATAAAGGCACATTAAAAGCTCTGAGGAACCACTGAAAGACTTCAACAGAGTATAATGCTCAGATTTATGTTTTTAGGAAATCTAGCAAGAGTATGGAGAATAGCTTGAAGAACAATGAGTAAGAAGGCTATTGCGGTAGTCTAAAGGCCTGCATGAGCCAGTGACAGTGGGGTGAAAGGAGGAAACAGAGTAGAAAGTATGTAAGAAGCCTTGTAGCCTAGGCTTTTTGATTGCAAAATGGAAAGATTTTGGCATCATTAACCATGATAGAAAAGAAAGAGCTGGTTCAGGCAGAGAATAGAGAAGTAGGGCAATTAGTGAGGTCAAGTGCCTGAGCACATATAAAGAACAGACTACAGGCACCTGGATTTAAAGTCTTGAAGAAAGACCTGAAGATGCACAAGGCTAGAAAATACAAATGTGAAGCTATGCAAGGGGACAGCTAAAGCTGAGGATTTGGATGAGATTACCTACCCTATAATTTTCTTCTGAAATTAAATGTACAATTTTAAGTCTTTTCCTAGTGAGGGAGGCAGGCACTCACAGCCTTCAGATTCTCATCACAGTCCAGAACAGTTAAGAACTAAAAGTATAGCAAGAAAAGAGAAGAAAATACAACTCCCCCTGGGATCATAACTGGTGGGTGCAAGAGAGTCATCCTTTGCAGCTAGGACTTCATAAAAAAGAGTGACGATTATTCTGGAAAGAAGGAAAAAAGGAGCACAGCAGGCTTGATATGATTTCACTGTAGGAAAATTGGTCTCTTATCAAGGACTAATCATTTCTAGAAGTAATTGGCTAGTTCTATGTAACTTACCTCATTTTTCTTTTTCTCCTTGATCTGTGTTAGGGTTTTCTTGTTTGATGGTAGTTTGTCTGCATTAAAATTTATATACAAACCACCCAATTGCTTGATACTCAGACCAGGGTCTATGGTGCTGCTTGTCAACTTCAGACTGAAAGAGAAATGATCACTTAAAGATCAAGTAATTAAATCAAAATGGAAACAATTGAGACTATTTCAAAATTTCTTTTTTCCCCTTCTCTCCCCCTTTACTGTCAACGACCAAAACAAATCCTTATCTTTGGAATGAAGTTTTGAAAAACTGAACAAATACATAATCTAGTAAAAGACATTAAGGAAAAAATTCGGGGATGAATAATGAATTAAACTAAAGTTTTTCTGGTAGCACATGCAAATTTATTCCTCAGATTTTCTTTAAGAGGGTTAAGGCCATATAATATAACGATTGATTTCTTAACAGGATTTTTATAAAGAAAAGAATTACAGAAAAGAAGATGAGTTGCCTCTGGCAATTTGGCTCAACTTCATATATAGGTAGTGAATCAATAAACGTACAAACTTTCATCTCTAAAACCAATGAGATAATACAGGAAGACAGTAACTCTGATAAAAATTAAAAATAAAACCAATGAGAAAGACAGGTTATTCTACTCTGAATTTCCAAGTTATCCAAACTTAGAATATTCTGGGTAATCAAAGGCATTTGGTAGTGCCACTAAACCAAAGAAATTTTAAACAGATGAGCATCCATATTTCCCACAGGAACTTTTAAAAAACTGTCTTTCCCCAGACCTAACAAATTAGACTCTTCTGCTGTTGGCCTGGGGGTCCTACTATATTAATGTAATGAGAATTTCTACCTTATATT
The DNA here is from genome assembly GCF_014108235.1 of Myotis myotis. Lineage (NCBI taxonomy): Eukaryota > Metazoa > Chordata > Mammalia > Chiroptera > Vespertilionidae > Myotis > Myotis myotis. The sequence continues at coordinate 71,590,851 of NW_023416324.1, forward strand.
ACTGAAAGGTCCTTTTTATAAGCAAGTATATTTGGACTTACAGTCACTTTCTTTCCTAATTATTCATATAAACTGAGCAGCTAAAAGTTTTGATAATCAACCTTTAGTGGAAAGTGAAATCATTCTATTGCAGTGTCTCGAAATTCTCAACCCTGACTGTACATTGTAATTATACTACTACAGAGGACCATGGCTTTTAAAAAATAAAAATGCCTGAGCCTATCCTCAGACTGATTTCACTAGGCATCCATTAATATGTAATTCCTTATAAGGATGCCTGTATTTTGTGGATACATTGCTACCAGGGCCTGTACTTGGGAAAAACAAATTTAAAGCAAAGAAAAAGAAACTAAAGAAGTAGCCCTAAACATTAATGCCTTTCAGTGGTTGATAGATGGCTTTTATTTTTCAACTTCTCTACAATCAACATATAGTAAAAAATAAATTATTTTCTTCCCTTTTATATTGCTATTAACAATCATGCAGGAAAATACTAACAGATGATTTTTAATATATCACCAAAAGAAGCACTTTTAGCTATCATTGTTGGGAAAAATATGATTAACATAGGCATCCAGAGAGATGAAGGAAATGCTGGATAAAAGAGCTCTTCCATATAGAACTCGAGGCAATAATTTCCTCAATTCCCTGGCTTCTTAATATTTTAATGGTAAATTAACCACTTGAAATATGTATCAAAAACTTATTTTAAATAAAGGCAAGACTTACAGTTTAGACTTTGTGCTATTTAGTAAGTCGTCTTCATCACTAAACTCATCTTCATTTTCATCTTGGTCTGATGGCTCTTCACTTTTTTCATCCTCCTCCTCCTCCTCCTCTTTTTCTTCCTCAGTGGCAACCTCACTGAACTTGTCTTCCTCATCCAAGTAAAAATTTTTATCAGCACTTAATCCAGGAGTTGTGTCAATTACAAACAATGCATTGTCAGATAACTTATTTTCTGAATCTCCATGTAATAACCCCTTTTGAACACTATTTTCAACAAAACACATAGTGTCCTCTTCAATCTCACTGTTTTCAGACTGCTGGCTTTCATCACTGCTGAGAAGTAATAAAACAGAATCATCCTGAGATGTGTTGAGCTCAGACTTGTACAGTTTGGTATCACACTCAAAATCTACATCTCTTTCTTCATTCATGTCTTCACTATCAGCTATAATTGTGCACTCTTCTTCATCACTACCACCACCATCACTAGATGTGAAGTCACTTCTTTTTATGGTGCTCTTTCTCTCTTCAGTCCATCTGTCTATTTCCACAACTGCAAATGTTTGAGCTAATGATTTCATTATAGCCTCAGAGTTCAGATTTGAGGGCTTTGATGTAGTTTTGTTATTTTGGGGGGTTGAATGCCTCTCAGAAATTAACTGCTGAAGGCCACTGTCCTGAAGTTCAGGAAAACTCTTCAACTCAGAATTTTTCTCATTAATTTCTTTCTCCTTATCTATCATTCCTTCGGCTTCTTCATCTAAACTCTTACAATTCTGCTTTGTTATTTCTTTGAGAGGTGCAACATTAGCCTTTTTTTCCCTTTTTTTATTAAGACGTTGGCATTTTTGCACTGTTGGTTTTTTTCCAGACTTTCCATGGAAGGAATCATTATCAAAATCATTACAGATTTCATTAGAGATATTTGGCTTATTTATCTGAGAAAGAGATCTGGCTTGTAAACAAGAAGTTTGTCTAGTATCTGAATTCATAGATGAGTTTATCATTTGCTTTTCATTTCCTGGTATAATTTTAGTATCTTTCTTCTCTGTTTGTGCCTGTAATTTCCTCTGCATACTCCTCGTTGTTCTAGTTGCAATTCCAGAAAATGTAGAAATTTCTGAGCATGATGATTCAGCATCAGAAATAGCTTCTGAATGTAATTCTTGGCTTGGATCTGTTAGGGATTTAGCCTTACTTCTGGTTCTTGTAGAAGGCACAATTCTAGAAATACCTGAAACATGCGATTCTGCTTCAGAGACTTCTTCTTCAGTATGAGACTCACTTATTGAAGTTATTTTCAGCCTTTTCCTAACACTGGACACTGGGGTGCATGGAACTAAGATTTGCCTTCTCCTAGTTATTCTTAAAATGGAATCCTGGGGCTCAGATACAGAACAACAATTTGAATCTGCTTCAGAGGTCTCTCCATCAGTAGCTGGTTTGTTCATTTCTGATAATGAGGCTCTAGTTCTGCTCTTTCTTGTCCCAGTTTTAGGAGTTTTAGGGATTGGACTTTGTTTCCTATTGCCCTGTGATCCAGCAGTTCTTGAGTCATCAGATGGAGATTCCTTCCTGCCTTTTGGATTCGCTTGAATTCTTTCAGCAGAATTCTGTAAGCCAGAGAATGCACACTGTTGATTTAGGGAGGGCTAGGACATGGGCAAGGTGAGTGAGGCACTACCCTCAGGAGCAAATTTTAAGACAGCACTAAAAAAAACTCAGTAAACTAGATGAACACAAAACCCAACACCACCATCCATTATTTTAAAAACTTATATACTGTATCTGTCCCTGCATTTGCAGGGCCCTGCTTCATTCGCCTCACCCAAGTCCTTGACTCTGTCTTTAGAGAGCAAAGTAATAATGATAATAATAACTGAAAAGAAAATATTTCTACTTCTAAAAATGTCAAATATTCTAGGCGGACCTATATTCCGAAACATATGGGGGAGAGGGAATAAGGAGACTATTAACTCCGAGCAAAGATAGGTTTAGGAACACACACCAACAGAACTGGTCGCTGCCCTTACCTTTACCTACGTAAGAGAATTAACATTCGTTTTCCTTCCTCCCAGAATCAGAGGGAGCGACAACTAGCGCCACCGAGAGCCGCCAGGCGGCATCACTGCCGACCTCCCCACGCCAAAAGGAGGTGCTGTGGGGTCTCCGCCAGCCTCCCCATGAGAAAAGGCGCCCTTCACTCCACACCCGCTCAATTAGCTCACGCTTGGTGGCCAAAACAAATCCTTAGTACGGTGTTAACAGTAAAGTTAAAAGGTTTGGGCTGAACTACCCGAAACAAGTTAACTAACCTCTCGGTTCCACACTAAGGACCGCCGTAAAGACAGCAGAGGAAGTGACAGGCTCAGCGGCGGCCGGGACGCAGCCCCGCGCGGCAGGCAGGCTCGTCCCGACGCTCCAGCATCAGGGCCGCCGCCCCCCGCCCCCCGCCCCCTCCCCGGGCGCCACTCTGCGAAGCGGCGAGCAGAAAAGAGGGAGCCTCGCTATTCCCTACCTTCTGCCTGGAGCTTTCAGGCGACGTAGCTTGGATGTCGGCCCGAGGCCGCGCCGACCTGGTGACCACCATCTCACCGGCTGGCAACCACCTGGCCCGTCTCGGTTCCCGAGCCACGGAAGTGCGTCAGAGAAGGGCCTCGCTCGCGGTTTCCCGCGAGAATTCCTGATCTCGCGAGAACCTCTTCCCTACCTCCGCCCCCGCCCCCCGGCCGAGTTCCGGCGATTCCCTGGGATCGCGGAGGGCATGGGGTTTAGCGTTCACTCTGGGCACCATCCTTTTGCCCCACGTTGTGGGGCGGTGACACTCGCCGTGACGGAGGTCTGCGTTCCCGCTTCCCCTCCTCCATCCATTCTTTCACTGGTTCGGCAAATTCTAAAGGTTTTAATGTAGCCTCGGATGTGGCCGAAAGAGACGTTTGCATTACGTATACTTTTTTTTAAAATTTTGCTTACGTGGGTTTTTTTTTTTTTTTTTTTATTGTTTAAGGTATTACAAGTAGTAGTGTTAGGTCGGAGAGAGCCCAGGATCGGATACATGCAGACATGACAAGATAATGGACTTCCCCTGGAATTTCTCACAGATCAAGGTGCCAGACACAGATACCAGCTTCTTCCTGAATTCACATACCCCCACACAGATAAGAACTTCGTCCTGAATATTCCGCCCATTCCCTGCAGCAGAGAATTCCTCAGCTCATGTCCCCGCCCCTCACCCAACCGCAGTATAAAAAAAGCGCCCCCCTCCCTGTTGGCGTGAATCCAGTGCCCTGTCCTTGGGGTACGTGGGTCTCCCAGGACGCAGAATAAACCTTTTCCTTTCCTTTCTTTTCTGATTCACTGGACTCTATTTCTTGCGCCGCCTCCTGAGCCACCTAACCTAACAAGTAGTACATATGTCTCTTTACGTATACTTTCTTAAAAAAACAATCACTCTTGTATTATTTGTGAAGTTAAATATAAATAAAATAGCATTTAAAGAATTGGTTGGGGTAACGATGTTTATGTTACATTTCCCAGGAACTCAGACTAGTTAGGCAGGTATATGACGTAAAGGTGAGATGGTGACTAGGGATTGGGAATAAGCAGAAAAGAAGAAATGTTAAAGAAATTGTGAGGAGAGATAAAAAAAATTTCTTGCAGTGAAGGGAAGAGAAAGACAATCAATAGAAGCTTTTGGATTTATTTTAGGATGAAGGGTGGAGAGCTAGAATGTTTGAGGGGAATGGAAGGGATTGAAGAAGAAGATGGACATTGTTGGAAGTGAGAAAGGATGAGTGCCTCACTAAATGTATTCTTTTCTACTTCTTTTATAACAGAAAGGCTTCCCCCTCCCCCTTTACAAAACACAGATTTTTCAGTGGCACACTGCCACTCAGCTAAATAGCTCCTTTCATTGTTTCCCTTGCAGCCAGATGTGGCTAAATTTGGGGCAATTACATATAAATTGAATGTTGTGTAGTTCTTAAGGGACATCTTTTTTTTTAGATTATCTTTTTATTATGTATTTTTTTATTGATTAAGGTATTACAAATGTATCCTTATCTCCCCATTGTCCCCTCATCCCTCCAGTCCTGCCCTCACCCTCACCCCCTGTTGTCTGCATCCATCACTTAAGGGACATCTTAAAAGAGAGGATGTCTTCCCTTCCGCCTTCTTTTCTTTTCTTTTTTCTTTTCTTTCTTGTTTTTTTTTTGTTGTTGTTGGTGTTGTTTTGTTAATCCTCACCTGAGGATATTCTTCCATTGATTTTTAGAGAGAGTGGAAGGGAGAGGGAGAGACAGAAACATCAATGTGAGAGAAACACAAAAACACATCAGCTGGTTGCCTCCTGCATGCACCCTGACCAGGGCAGGAGAACCTGCAACCAAGGTACTTGCCCTTGACCAGAATGGAACCTGGGACCCTACAGTCTGTGGGCTGACGCTCTATCCACTGAGCCAAACCGGCGAGGTCTTCCCTTGCCTTCTTTAACTTCATTTTACACCCTGAAAAGTAGTGTGTGCTATCTGGTTTGCAAGCAGTAGGTTTGTGCCACTTTAGTGATGGCAGAGGCGCGAGAAAGAAAAAAGCATGGGTCCCAGACAATGGGTGGAGCTGCCATATCAGTCTTAAACAGACTACTTCTAGATCTGTTTCACCTGAGAAAAACACTTGTCTTTTTTGAAGCCAGTGTTATTTGGTGATTTTCTGTTATTTGCTGACAAGCCTAATCCCAAATGAAGAATGGAATAAAAAAATAGAGATGGAGAGCGCAGAAGCCACAGAAGAATACTCCTTCCTTTGATGCAGGAGGGGAGAACTAATATTTGAAGCAGAGAGGAGAATGTGAATGCAGGGAAATTAAAGTGTTGAGAAAAAAGAGAAGGGAATTTTGGATTGATAACTCCAATTTTCTATATAAGAACATTCATCTGCTCAAGAATGGGAAAAGTTTAGATTGGTTCTTGTGGGGAATGTGGTAAGGAGCAAAAAGAAGGAATTTTGGTTGAGCCAAGTAGCAGTGAGACTATGTAAGCAGTAAAAACAGAAGAGGAAATAGGCTAGATTGAAGAGAAGGTAGAGGAAGGAAAGTGAACATATTGAAGGTCAAAGCAGCAGAAGACAACAGCATCAATCATAGTAATAGTATTGACCACTTACTATATCCTGGGTATTCAGTGCTTTACGTGTGTTAACTCATTTAATCTTTACAAAAACTTTAACATGAGTGTGGATGAATAAAGGGCCACATGCTAAACTGACAGGCTCAGGGAAGGCCTTCTTGGCGGTCTTGCAAACTCAAAGACCTAAAGTAACCACAAAGGATGGTCTGAAATAAAACTTTAACTAAAAGCAGTTTATAGTTTATGTCCTAGGCCAGTATCTTCCCTGACAAAAGTCAATCTGTACCTTCACTGAGCCTATTGTCTTTTTGTATCTAAGATAACATACCTGTGAAATGTCAGGGTAACTTATAACTTCCCTTTTTCAGGACCCCCTCAGGGCACAACCAAATATGCCTGGGCACCAGGACTTGAGACTATAAATTTCTCCATTATTGTTGTTAATTGTTGACTGTTAACTATCCTATACCCACCTAAGTAAAAGAAGTATGTGTCTATCATTTTACTTTTTATCCAATCCTAGAGGCCCCCCGCCCCCGCCTTTGCTTTTTCCCACCTTCCTAATCTATCACCAAGGGATTTCATGTAATCCACTTACATCTCTTCCTTTGATTGTAATGTATAAAACAAGGTGTAAGACTGCCATTCTCCAGAGCACTTTCCCGATCCATCGAGATTCTGCTTCCTAGCCATTGTCGACAGTTTGGTTTAAAACACTCACAGAAATTCTTTACAAGTTTGAATGTTTTTACGTTAACATCAGCAAATACATAAAAATAGAAATTAAGATCACAGGAGTAGGTTTAGAAAATTAGGAGAGTATTTGAAAATTAATTTGTAATATTCACTTGCAAGCATGGCCCCTTAAAGTAAAACAGACAAAGTCCCAAACATTATAATCTAAAAAGGTCAAAAAACAAATACCAAAATTAAAACGTCAGTATATATTCGTAATCGGAGGAAATTGAGCTAGCCTACCATCAATAGGTTCTGTGTTTGTTTTATGTGTACTTACCAGGTGTGTCCTGTTTCCCTATTTCTACTTTCTCTGCCTACCCTCTTTACCCAAAGTGGATTTGGAGCAAATACAGTTTTCTCACTTTTAGATAAGTGCAGTATAAAAATATAGTAGTTATGCCCTAACGGGTTTGGCTCAGTGGATAGATTGTCGGCCTGCTGACTGAAGGGTCCCAGGTTCGATTCTGGTCAAGGGCATGTACCTTGGTTGTGGGCACGTCCCCAGTAGGGGTGTGCAAGAGGCCGCTGATCGATGTTTCTAACTTTTTTTTTTAAATATATTTTATTGATTTTTTACAGAGAGGAAGGGAGAGAGATAGAGAGCTAGAAACATCGATGAGAGAGAAACATTGATCAGCTGCCTCCTGCACACCCCCTACTGGGGACGTGCCCGAAACCCAGGTACATGCCCTCAACCGGAATTGAACCTGGGACCTTTCAGTCCGCAAGCCGACGCTCTATCCACTGAGCCAAACCGGTTTCGGCCGATGTTTCTAACTTTTTATCCCTTTCCCCTCCTCTCTGTAAAAAAAATCAATAAAATATATTTTTAAAAATATAGTAGTTATTACTCAGTCCCAAAGAGAAACTCTACCTTGATAGTCTGATAGTCTATATTTTACAAATTAAACCCTTAAATCAAGGATTGGCTCTCTGGAATTTTAGGCATTAACCAAAAGATGAGAGTTTTAGTGCATGAGCCGTCTTTCTTTCTTTCTTTTTCAAATGTAGAAATATTTATTTTTGTTTCCTTCATTGTTTTTGGAAATTCTGTTTTGGCTTATAAAACATAGAAATAGCCAACACTTACGTAAAGCAAACACTCAAAAACCCCAATGTGACAAGTGATTGACTTTTTGTGCAGTGAAGAACACACACACAGATTAGGCTATGATGACGACTTGAGTGCAACCCCCTGTGCTGTGCGACATGTGTACTCACACCCATAATGACAACTTACTCCAGTCACACGTGGCAAAGGCTTTCGGTTAGTGAAATTAGCAAATTAAAGAAATCCTGGGAGGAGTGACTCCCAGGAAATGAGTGTTCAGACTTCCATCCCTGAGAATTTGGCTTGCGGAAACATTTCACAGGAGCCAGGAAGCATTATGGTAGGAGAGCAAGTTTATTACCATCCATTGCCATTAGTACCCACGTCTATGCACTTCCTTAAAGCCTCGTAGACACGCCTTGCCTGAGAATTTATTCTGGGGAAAAGCCAGTTAATCACAATGTGAACTTCTGATATGGAAACCACATTAAAAGCCAGCACTGGCCATCACAAACAGAAGGATGTTCAGTGGAGATAAAGTGGACAGTTACTTAGGCTTCACACTTGAGCATGGTCTTGCCAGGTGATTCTTTCTTTCTTGACATGCTTGTCTTCACTGTCAAGTGTAAGGCAGATTTTCTCATAACCCCGGGGACAGAGGGAGGGAGAGTCTGGAGAGGAGGCCCTGAGAGCACTCTGCTTCGTGGGTACCAGAATCCATTCACCCTGAGAGTGGCCCCGTGTCTGGGACTCAGTATCTTTACTGTCCTGAGTCGTTCTGTTCTGCACTCTCCTGGGAAACTTCGGCTCCAAAAGGAACAATAAGGGAATGGGGGGGAAGAGCAGGCGTTTCAGAAGCCTTCATCCAAGGGGACATGAGCATGTGTAAAGGGGTGGGGAAGGGGAGCTGACAGGAATAAAAAAATCTCTAGTCCACTTGTGACATTCTCCAGCGGGGTCGGTTGTTCATAAGGAACAGTTTCCTTCCAGTGCAGGTATTCTTCTGAGCAGCCAATGACTACAGAGTTTGCAGCAAGCAGCAGACATTCAGAAATAGCAAGTCCTAGTCCCTTGGTTAGAAAAACAGGGAGACAGAAGTTCCACATCCGCCTTCTGAATGAAGGAAGTCACGAATAACTTAGCACATGTATAGTTTCCCTTGACTATTGTGAAGGCTCGTTTTGGAAATGGTATATCACCACATGGGTACATGATCTGCCATGCGAGGTGACTGCAAGGCAGAGTCCCACTTCCTCTAATATTCCTATGACAAGAGCCCAATGCCCAAGTCAAACAAGGGGGCCCTTCCCTATGCTCGTGTAGTCAAATCGCCAACGTGAAAGCCACCAGGAGAAGAAGATCGTGGAGGTGTGTGGTTTCTTCTGACCGTTCCTCCTCGCTTAAACTTTGGTGGTGGAATAAAGTTCCTCTATCTGTGACTTGAAATAATTCTGAAGTTGTGGCCTTTTTGCCTTCATTGTCGGGGTCAGAAGGCCGTTTTCGATAGAGAACAGTTCAGGGTGGAGAGCGATGCCTTTGACCTGCTCGAATGGCTTCAGGCCAGAGTCCTTCCCCAGCCTCACCAAATCCTCTAAGATGGCTTTCTTGACATCCTTGCTGCGGCACAGTTCCTCGAAGGATCCCACCAGGCCTCGATTCCCTGCCCAGAGGCCCAGCGTCTCCACGTCAGGGACCACGATCGCTACGAGAAATGCCTTCAAGCTGTCTCCATGGACGAACACCTGAGCAACGGGTTCGCTCTGTACATAGATAGTCTCGATCTTTTCGGGTGCTATGTATTCTCCTTGTGCCAGTTTAAATATATGCTGCTTCTTGTCGATGATCTTCAAGGCCCCATTCGGTAACCATTTCCCGATGTCCCCTGTGTGCAACCAGCCCCCTTTGTCCAGAGCTTCCGCTGTCTTCACCGGGTCCTTCAGGTAGCCTTGAAATACATTTGAGCCTTTCACACACACCTCGCCCTCACCGTTGGCAGCCAGGTAGTTCATCTCTTTCACATCGATGAGTTTTATCAGATTGCAAGGCAGTGGGGCACCGACATGGCCTGCGGTCCACTCTCCGGGAATGGTCATCGAGCAGCAGGCTGTGCCCTCAGTCTGCCCATAGCCTTCGTAGAAATGACAGCCCAGCGCCGCTCGCATAAACATCAGCACCGTGTCTGACACGGGCGCAGCCCCGGTGATCATCAGCCGGACCTTCCCTCCCAGGTTGGACTGTATTTTGCGGAAGATCAGTTTGTCCCACAGGCTGTCGTTTCTAATGACGCCATTGCGAAGCTCGGTTTGTTTCCTCTTGGAGGCGAAGTCCAGTAGCAACCGCTTCAGGGTGGTGTTGGCCTGCCCCCGAATTTTGTCGAACATCTGGTTCAGCAGCCTCGGGACCACCAGAAAGATGGTGGGCTGAAGCACTTTGAGGTCATCCATAAGCAGCTTGAGGTCTCCTTGGAAAAAGCCTATTCTTGCTCCGTGGCACAGGATCGCACTCTGCAAGAGCAGCTCGTACATGTGTGCAAGCGGTAAAAACGAAAAGTGCGTGTCACTGACGTTCAGGTGAATGTCCTCCTCGGTCACTTTCAGAAACGCGGAGAAGTCGCTCACCATGTTGCGATGGGTGATCATGGCCCCCTTGGGGTGGCCGGTGGTCCCACTTGTGAAACAAATGACTGCCAGGTCTTCAGGTGCGGGCGGCTGGGGCGTCTTTCTGTGGGCTCTGCCCAGGTCCCCCAAGGCCTTCATGCTGACGATCTCCACCCCGCACCTCTCGCCGCGTGCCGACAGGTCGCTGCCGTAGGAGTCCATGACCACGACGGTTCTGAGGCCCGGGGTCGACTTGTTTTCTACCCCTTCCAGCAGCAGGCTGGCCTTCTCGGGCTTGTCCACGAACACCAGGGAGAGCTCCGCAGTGTTGACGATGTGAGTGACGGCTTCGATTCCCAGGGTGTCATAGAGGGGGACGGCCACCATGGAGTAAGCAAAGCATCCGAGCTCGATGACTACCCACTCGGGCCTGTTCTGGGAGAAGATGCCGATGTTCTGGTCCGGTGCCGCCCCGAAGCCCATCTGGATCAGGGCCGAGCCCATGCACTCAGACATCTCCGCCACTTGCTGGTAGGAGAGCCATTCATAGGGCCCGTCCGGCTGCCGGGAGCCCAGACAAGGGCCGTTATTGGACAGGCGGACGCCCCTCTGGAAAGCTTGGTACACGGTCCTGACGTCCTCGTACAGGTACACCATGAGCTCGTCGCTGTCCAGGAGCGCGGAGCGCCGCGCGCCGCCGCTGCCCGCCACCTCCACCGACTGCATGGCGAGGGCGCGCGGTGGCGAGGGCGCCCTGGGCCTCATGGCAAACCACAGGATGGTGAAAGCGGTGAACGCGTCCAAGCCCGTGAGCGAGTTGGCTGGGAGCGCGCGGACGTACTGTCGGAATTCGGCCAGCTCCGGTATCCGAAAATACCGGAGCAGCTCGTGGGCTGGCATGGTCCCGAGCCGGGGGTGCCCTACTTACTGAGCCACGGGTTTTGAAATCTTAGACGCTGGAGAGAAGACGGGTGCCTCCAGCCCAATGTCCTCGTGGAGGCAGGGAGCTGAGTCCTCACTCCACCCAAGCCTCCGTCCCCAGAACGTGCCATCCATCCCTCCATGCCAGCAACATCACAGGGAAAGCGCCATCGTACTTCTCCCCTCTCGGCTCCACGAAGGCCACCCCGACCGGGATACCGTGCGTCTCCGACACACTCACAACTTCTCTCGGGGTCAATTCCTTGGGTCTGAAGCTCAAGGAGACACCCGGCCCCGCCACCGCACAAATGAGGAGTGGGACCCGCGGCGCACGTCACTGGACCCCACGGTGGACCAGCGCCCTGGCCGTGCGGGCACCCCCGCCTCGGGCACAGGAGGCGGGCGGCACCGAGGCCTCCGCAGCCGCCGGGCAGAGGCCCGGAGAAGCGGAACGTCCCAACGAGCCGAGCGGCTGCCCACGCGCCTCGGCTGCTGCCGGCCGCCGGCACTGGAGCTCGGGCGGTGGGGCAGCCTGAGCCCGGCACCTCCGCGGAGCCCACGGACGCCGCAGCGGGAACGTCTTCTAATAACAGATACTATACGTGGTCATTCTGTATTATTACATATAAAACATTACTTTTAAATTAAGTTTGACTTGTAAGAATTTCCCGAATAATCCCATCTCCTGGTTTCAAACCCTTGAGTGTGGGCTGGACCTAGTGACTTACTTATTAGTATAATGAAAAGAATGACACAAGTGATGGGTTACCTGACCCACGCGCGGTGGCCTCCGGCTCCCTGCAAACACTCCCCCTCCCCAACTGTGGTGCCAGGAAGCACCTACTCCTTAAGGACAACCGGATGCCTTCAGCTGCTGCACAACCTCCCCAGGCTCAACCTGGGTGGCAACTCGTCCGTCTATCTGGTTTGCTGCTCTACCTGGATTGCAACAGTATCGCCTTCGTGGAGGAGGGCGTCTTCCAGACCTCTTGGGCCCCTCGTTCTGCACCTCAATGGCAACCACCTCACTGTGCTCACCTGGGCCACCGTCCAGCTCCCCGCCCCCGCGCGCTTCTTCCGGGACGCTCTTTCTCATGCTGCCGAGACTGGATGGAGAGCTCTGAGCTTGTTGCCAATGTGCCTCCCTGGGCTCTGTGGCAGGAATCTGCCAGGTGGCCTTTGGGTTCTCACCTCAGAGCCAGCGGTCACCACTGTGAGCGGGTTCCGCTGCCTCTTCTCCAAGCTGCTGGCCCGAGGCGCCGGTGGAGGAGGCGGCCAAGACCACCTCGGGGCCAGTCAATTCCTCCAAGGCCTTCCCTGGGCAACAACACCGTTTCTCCTGTTCAGCGTGGCCCAGCACATGGTGTTTGTCCTGTGACCCTGCCACACCGGGCGCCCAAACTGCCTTGGCCAGCTGGGAAATTTTACTTAATTGGGATTGAAAGTGTTGTGGTCCAGGGAGAGGGGAACAGGATGGGAGCAGGTGGAAGGTGGAAGGAACATTTTGCCTCCAGAGATGGTCCTAGGAAGAGGACAACCCTGGGAAGTGTCATGGAGGTGGGGGTGGGGGTGGGGATGGGTGTGAGGTATGAATTTCTGTTCTTGTCACATGGGCATCAGCTGGAAAAGAAAGGAGAATGAACATGATGGCCCTCTGATAAGAAGGCTGGGAATTCCTAGAGTCTCAGGGCTCCAGCTCCATCCCTCCTCACTCCCCCTCCTCCCATGGACTCATTGCAATGCCTGAATTAGAGTCAGTTCTTGGCTAGGTACTGAGAACTGTGCCAATTCTCCTGGTGGGGCAACCCATTGACCCAGTCCTTTTGTATTCCATCTCAATCCTCTTCTCCCTGGGCCTGAAGACACTAGGGTCCAGACAAGAAAGAAGGGGGATGGGAGAGGGACTTAGACATAAAGGAATGGTGGTGGTTCCTGGAGTCTGAGATGTGTTACTAGGTGGTTCAAACAAAGACCCATTTCATTTACTCCACAATTATTCCCAGGGGTGGCCTTAGGTGTAAAGGAACTTTAGGGGAGGGTAGGGGAAAAACAGGGAGGAAGTGTCTGTGGACAAATAAATTTGTAAAATCCTAAGATTAAAAATAAAAAGGTAACAGGTTTGTCTACTGCAGGACCTTTCAGTCTTTCACAGGCAAACATGCTCCGTGAATCTCTGGGGAGGCCACAAAATACTTTCTTAGTTTTTTGTGGGAAAAGTGTCCAGAAGACACAGGAATGCTTTATTAATGGGACAGGAAGTCTCCAGCCTGGGCTCTATTAGCTGTGAAAATTATGGGATGCACCCTTAGGGGCTAATAGCCAAGAGGAAAGGAAACAACCAGTGGTGGTGGTGGAGGGGGGGGAGTGAGATATTCCCCAGGAAGTTGCCAACTGTAAATCCCCAGATCCGAGTGTCAGAGCAAAGGCTGTATTTCTGCAAAATCCTTGCTTAAGCTGTCCTCCATAACTGCATTTGTCAACACTTTGGAAATCCCTAATCTTAATACCCTGAGTTCTTCACTCTGAAGAGGTAGGTTTTCAAAGTCCACAAATTCAGGGTGCACTGAGCTGTCATTTCTTTATGGTGACAGTACTTCTTTTGTGTTTCTAGGTGATATTAAATACTAGAAATGTTGCAAAAGCACCTCTGAGGGCATGTTCAAATAGGATGTGACCATTAGTGGTCAACACAATTTAATGAGTCATAACTGGCATTTTAAAAAAAACAAGAGCCCTAGCTGGTTTGGCTCAGTGGATAGAGCACTGGCCTGAGGACCGAAAGGTCCCGGGTTGATTCTGGTCAAGGGCACGTACCTTGGTTGCAGGTTCCTCGGTCCTGGTCGGGGTGCAGGCAAGGAGGCAACCAATTGATGTGTCTCTCTCACACAGATTTTTCTGTCTCTCCCGTCCAGTCTCTCTAAAAATCAATGGAAAAATTACCTCGGGTGAGGATTAACCAGTCCCTCCTCAAAAAAACAAAACAAAACAAAACAAAAAACAAGATAGAACACAATCACAGAGCATTACATGTAATACAAAAGTATTGTTTTATGAAACTTGTTATTTAATGTGTATGCATTTATTCAGATTATATATGTATGCATATGTCAGTCTGGATTGTGTCATACTATCTGTATTTTATTGTGGGTTAGCATTTAAAAAGTTTGAAAGTCACTAAGAAAAAAAGATTAGGTTACAAAAATGGCTGACTTCTACCTTGTACTCTCTCACTCGTCCATTCTGTGGGAAGCTAGCTGCATGCTATGAGCTTCCTCATGGAGAGGACCTATATCTATCAAGAAACTGAGCAAAGTTAGAAGCAGACCAACCTCAAGCAAGCATACAGGCCAGACCAATTTCAGCTGACACTTTGCAACTGTTTGAGACATATTTTTTTGTGTTCTAAAATTTTATGTAAAGGAATTAACACAATATGTACTTTTTCATGTCTAGCTTCTTTCACTCAGCATGTTTCTAAGATTCATCTATGTTACTGTGCGTTGTGTACTTCATTCTTTTTAATGGCTGAATAGTATTCCATTGCTTGATTATAATACAACTCATCCATGCAACTGTTGATAGCATTTGGGTTTCCAGTTTTCAGATATTATGAATAAATTACTGTAAACATTTATATATTTTGGAACACATTTTTATTTTTCTTGAGTGAACAGAGTTGCTAGTCATAGGGTAAGTATACATTAATTTTGTAAGAAATAAAAATTTTCCAGAGTGATCATAACATTTTACATTCTTATCAGCAATATGAGAGTTCTGTTTGCTCCATATCCTCACTAACACTTGGTATTCTCGGTCTTTTAAAGTTTTAGTGGTATTTTATTGTAGTTTTAAAGTAATTATTCCTGATGACTAAGATGTTGAGCATCTTTTAATGTTCTTACTAGCTATTCATGTTATCTTTGGAGAAAAATGTTTTAATCTTTTGCTATTTTCATTTTATTTTTAAAAATGTTTTTATTGATTTTAGAGAGGAAGGGAGGATAGAGAGATAGAAACACCAATTAGCTGTTTCCTGCACACCCCTTACTGGGGATGGAGCCCACAACCCGGGTATGTGCCCTGACCAGGAATCAAACAGGTGACCTCTTGTTTCATGGGTTGATGCTCAACCACTGAGCCATACCGGCGGGGCATCTTTTGCTATTTTTGTCTGTGTTTTTTTTTAAAAAAAATATATATATTTTATTGATTTTCTACAGAGAGGAAGGGAGAGGGATAGAGAGCCAGAAACATCGATGAAAGAGAAACATCAATCAGCTGCTTCCTGCACATCCCCCACTGGGGATATGCCTGCAACCAAGGCACATGCCCTTGATTGGAATCGAACCCGGGACCCTTCAGTCCCTAGGCCGATGCTCTATCCACTGTGCCAAAGCGGTCAGGGCTTTAATTGGGTTTTATTACACATTCTAGATACAAGATCCTTATCTGATATATGATTTGTAAATATTTTCTACCATTCTGTGAATAGTCTTTTCACTTTCATGATGGTGTCATTTGAAATACAATTTTTAAAAAATTTGATTTGTCTAATTTATTTTTCATCAGAAATATGTATCGGATATATTCCCCCAGTTGATGCTTCAATTTTCAGTCTTTTTTTCAGGGGGGGAGGGAGGTGAGGTTAATACTCACCTGAGGATATGTTTTTCCATTGATTTTTAGAGAAATTTGAAGGGAGGGAGGGGGTTGCCTCCTGGACACTCCCCAACTGGAGGCCAGGATCAAATCTGCAACCCAGGTACATGCCATTGACCAGGAATTGAACCCAAGATCCTTTGGTGCTTGGGCACACTCCAACCACTGAACCACACCAGCCAGGGCACATTTTCATTTTCTTAACAGTGTCTTTTGAAGAACAGAAGATTCAACTTTTGATTAAATCTAATTATCAATGTCTTATTTTATGATTACGCTTTTTTGTTATAAAAAAACTACAGTTTTAATTATTTTGTTTTATTTTAATTCTATACACATCAAAATAAGTTGAAATTCTCAACTAAAAATAAAAAAAAAGCAACTAGAGAAAAAGACATTATTTCTAGGGAAGGAAATCCAGATTTTCATTAGCAAGAGTATACGTACTGTCAGTGGAATATTTAAGTTGCTGAGGGAAAGTATGTGGAAAATTAGAATTGTCTAGTGTCCAATGACCATTAAGGTTGAGAACAAAATAAAGACATTTTCAGACAAACAGGGTCTAAAAATTTATTGCCCAAAGATGTTTGCTAATTATTAAGGACATACTTAAGCAAGGAAAAAGGGAACATAAATGGAGTAGGATGCAAGAATCAACAGTGAGTAAAGAAACAAGGAAAATAGTGCTCAGTCAAAATAAGTAATGCATATTGTAAAATATGAATCTTCTTAAAATAACGGACCAACAGACAAAAAATCTTATATATGACATTTTGTACATTTATTCATTATTGAGGGACACATATTAAGGTTTTGACTTTGTTGGTAGTGAAACTACATGAGACTATATCCCGATGTGTTCAGGGGATTTGAGCAAGTTTTAGCCTCTCTTTTATATAACTTGACTTTTCCAAACTTACCCACTCTTATCTCATCAGAAGTCACTCCTTTCTCTTTGGTAAGCACAAAAATCTTAGAATGTTTCCACTAAATTTCTAAAGTTTACATTATAAACTGTCATTCAACAAAAGCACATCTATAAACCAGGCAAAAAGGGCCTCTGGGTAGAATGCCCGCCCACACCTCCTCCTCTGATCCTGTCCTAAAGCTAATTTCCTCAGAGGAGTCTTCTAAAGATAATACTTCCAAGCCCCATTTCCTTCCACATATCCCCCAATCCCTTTTCACCATAGCTATCATTAATAGATGCAGGTTTTTATTGGTCTGCTTCATGTACAGATCTCTATATTTCTGTGTCTACCTGCCAAATACCTTGCACAGTGTGTTACATATTAGGCATTTGATATAGCTGCTGAATGAATGCATGAATAGCTTTATGGCTTGGATATTTAAAAAATTATTCATCATTTATTTTCAAATTATAGTCAGTTTGAGTTCAAAATCAGTATAACGTTTCAGGAGGTTTTCAATTATTAAAACAACTCAATTAAAATATACTCACACTTTAAATTCATAAGTAAAATTAAAAACTATTATAAATATTAACTAGGGGACCAGTGCATGAATTCATGCACCTTGAAAGGAACTGTGGGCTGCAAGGCTGTGTTGGGCACAGGGGCGGGTCTTGGCCCATCCTCCATGCCCCTGCCCGGCCCCTCCCACCGCAGCCCCAGTCCCCAGTCTGCTGGCAGTCCCGCTCCCACCACTGCTGTTCCCACGCGCTGATGGCGCATTATATTTTTGTCCCGGCCAGGTGGGTCAGTTGATTGGAGGGTTGTCCTGTACGCCAAAAAGTTGTGGGTTTGATTCCTGGTCAGGGTGCGTACAGGAGGCAACTGATAGATGTTTCTCTCTCTGTCTCTCTCTCTCATCAATGAAAACATATCCTCGAGTGAGGATTAAAAGAAAATAATAATGCTTTATATTTTGTCTGTATTTTATAGTACATCACTATAGACACATAACAGTAGAATTATCTGGTAGGGAAAAGTTGTTACATATTTTCAAAAATAAAACTGACATCCCACTAACATTATGGGAAAACAATAGGTATAAGTTCTGATACATTAGGAAGTTAAGTTTTAAAAAATAGGCTCAGCCCTGGCTGGTGTTTTCAATGGTTAGAGCATTGTCCCATGCACTGAAGGGTACCAGTGCTCTGAGCCAGGGCACATACCCAGGTTTCAGGTTTGATCCTCAGTAGAGGCGTGTGCAGGAGGCAGCCAATTGATGTTTCTCTCTTACATCTATGTTTCTTTCTCTTTCTCCCCTTTCCTTCCTCTATTTCTAGAATCAATGAAAAAATATCAAACATATCCCTGGGTGAGGATAAAAAAACAAAATAAATAAGTTCTCATTAAAACAACTTCAAATTTCTCTAAATGTACAATTGGCAGAAAAATTAACTGTCAGCCAATATACAATAAATATATCAGTCACTTACATTCCCAAATATTGAAAATGATGGGTGGAAACATTAGAATGAAAATCTTTTCTGAAAAGAGATATAATTAAATAAACCTTAGATCTTTTATCACTGAAAATGGAGATTCTATTTTAGTTACTAATTGGCTTTGGTAGAGAAAAGTCTGAACTATTCATTCAAAATGGAATGACTTTATTTTCCATTTCACACATAGCTGTCTAATCTTTTTTGAGAATGGAAATATTATTGGCTGTTATTTGTGATTCAAGTTGTAGCATGGGTTATCCCTAAATGAATACTCTCCCAGCGTACTGGCACAAGTGGTCTTCAGAATTCACACTATGTAGACATATTTTATAAGACACCTTGGTCCTTCTGGTGACTCCAGTTTCTCGGATGGGAATTCAAGATGAACTTATCACAAAACAAACTCCCAAGTTACAGTACATTGTGCTAAAGTAAGGCTCTAGTGTATTTTGGAAATGTAACAAATAAGCTGCAGTGTTGTTGTTCTTTTAATGTTTACTGAAAAAAATTAGATGAATTCTTTCTGTCTTGGTCCCTGGATACTCATCTCCCCAGAAAACATATCTGGTATAGACACTATTGATAACTTAGCTTTCAGCTTTAAGCAATTATTTGGTAGTACCACTTCTTCATTTTATGGCTTTTTAAACATTAAGTTCTTAAATATTTGAAAAGTATTCACTATTTTCTGATAGTTCACACACAAAAAAAGATGTGAACATCAGCTTGAAAAATTATATAGTCTTAAAAAATCAGTTTTTTCTTAAAAAAGTTTATTCAGCCTGGCCGGTGTTGCTCAGTGGTTGAGCATCAACCTATGAGCCCGGAGGTCACAGTTCGATTCACGGTCAGGACACATGCCAGGGTTTTGGGCTCAATCAGTAGGGGGCATGTGCAAGAGGCAGCTGATCAATGATTCTCTCTCATTATTGATGTTTCTAGCTCTCTCTCCCCCTCTTCCTTCCTCTCTGAAATCAAAATAGATTTTTTAAAGTTATTCAATAACTAATTAAAGATAGAGAAATGAAACAAATACTCATTTAAAAATTCCAAACATGATCCCTTTCACAAAAATGAATCTATAATCTTGTCAGGAGTGGGGGGAAAAGAACACAAAAGGGCTTCTCTTAAGTTTGGATACATTAGCAACATACACTTTTTTCCCATTTTCAAAATAACCCTTTAAACAATCCATTATTTGTAAGACTAGGGTTAAAAGAAAACAATAATGTGATATTAAAATTTCCTCTTAAAATATCTTGACCAACTCATTGTATATAGGCTTAAATTAAAACGAGCATTTGTTTAAAGACTTACATTATATGAAAAATGTTGCATATTTCCAAATAAAAAAGTTAACTATATACATTTAATAACATTACATACAATTAATATAAAGGCTATATAAGGCGTTAGGAAGCTCAAAGTCTAAACAAGTCTTATCAGATAAATCAATCGATTTAACATTATAATTTGGATGATCAAATTATCTAACCACTAAACCCAAAACCTTATTTATGATTGGTAAAGAGTCTAGTGTATTTATTTTGAATATGGAACCACAGTTTTTTTCCCTATGTTGAAAAAGGTTAGGCAAATTAGTTTTATATATTAGTTTATATATATATATTTATAAATTATATATTAAAATACATGGTTTAAAAGTACTGATTGAGAAAAAAGAGATTTTTAAAGAACTTCCCAAATTTACAGAATTAAGGAGATCTATAGGTCAAAGATTATTTATTTGCTATTTTCTGGCTCTTTAATGAGGAATTATACTAAGTGATCTAAAGTGTCTTTTAGCTCTAAAGTTTTGTTTATATTGTTTTGCTTTTAAATAATTAAGGCTTTTTATACCCTTCTCCTTGCTTTTAGTCCCTCACAAGTCAGTTATTAGTGAGGAATAAATATCATATTTAGCAACTTACTCTTAATCCCTGTGCCCTCTCCTCTTTCCAGCGCCCACAGTGCCAAGCACATGGTAATTGCTCAATATTTATTAGATATTCTTGAATGAATAGCAAAATATTAAGGATAAATCAAGAATTAAAAAGAGTCTGAAGGTAATAATAGTTGCTTTTATAAAACTCCCAAACAATAATTTCAAAGTTTCTAGTCTCCTTTTTATTTTTTCTGTTGTTTTTTTCTTTAAGTTGAATTTATTGGGATTATTCTAGTCTCCTTTTTAGATTTACTTTGGTTTGTCTTTGTAAATAACAGCAAGAGAAAATATGGCACAGGAATACAAGGTTAAGTCATTATAGGTAAACTACAAGCAAGGCTATTAAGTAAACTTAAATAAAAAATTGTTTCTATCCATATATTGAAGATATGAATTTTATTTACACTACTAGTAGATCCCAGCTACTCCAGTTACTCTGAGATATAATCATCTTATCAACAGGAAAAATATCTTCCAGTATTTAGCAGTTTTAACAATTGTAACCAAATTGCTTAGTTATACTATAGAGTAAGAAGCAATTAATGAGTTTTTTGGAAATAAAAAATATGTATACTAGTATACATTATCCTGATGCCTAGGCCAAAATATATCTAACAACAAACATTCTTGATTTCTATTAGTCATAAAAATAAAGGAAAAATATATTGCAAATATTTTCTTTGTAAATGATTTCAATTAGAAAACAATAGTTTAATGAAAACAATACAGAGGTTCATGTGAGTTCAAAAACTTGACAGATAACATGTCAAATATAACTAAAGAATATTTGCCTCAATGATGCCACAGTAAATAGATTTTTACATATCTCAATTTTATCTTATAGTCAAGGAAAATACAAGTCAGTAGGTTATGATCCTAAGTCATAGTTAAGGGCCCCTTCTTTTAGCTTGTAAGATGTAGCCTTTTGATTTGATAATTCCTCTACTTTTAACAATGACTGAATATCGCAGTAGCCACAGTGGCACCCATTCATGTGCTGGAATGTCAGGGATGCTTTCCCGAAGAGCTTCTTGGAAACTTGCTTCAGAAAGCAGTTCTTAAAACAAACAAACAACAAATAAAAACCCAGAGTTAAATTTGAAAACAAAGGCACTTTACTATATAGGTAAGCATCTCTCTATATATAAAAGCCTAAGCAACCTTTATGACTGACGACCGAAAACAATTGAAACGACCAGTTGCTATGACATGCAATGACAACCAGGGGGCAGATGCTCAATGCAGGAGTGATGGTCAGTGCGCTCCCACATCGCTCAGCTGACCAACCCTTCCTGGTGGCCCACCAGCCGGGTGGCAGCCACTCACTCCCTCAGTAGTCCTGCAGATCCAATCTCTGGAGAACAGGCCTGGCACCAATGGACCAGCACTGCTGGCATGATCCTGACAGTTCCGCTGGCCTCCTGGAAGTCAGCCTCGGGCACCACAGCCACTTCCCCTCCCTAGATGCTCCACCAGGAAGAAAGGATATAAAAGCAGCTGCCAGGTGGCTCCCGACAACCAGTGCTAACGTCAGTAGGATGGATCCGGATCCTGGGTTGGCAAGGTCGTCCCACTGCCCGCTGGGAGGGCCCATCGCATCCCAGTCCCACCCTCCCCCCTTGGGACCCCACCCATTCACAAATTCGTGCACCGGGCCTCTAGTTTAAATATAACACAAGGCACACCTCAAAATTGAATACAAAATATACTTATCCTTAATGGGTGCTATGAAACTGAACCAGGATGTCAGATGGCCAGTTCTTCAGAAAGTATCTATACCTGTAAAGCAGCCTATTTAATTCATAACGTCTAGTGAATGGAGCCTGAATATTGATACTTTTTTGAAGATCTACAGGTGATTCTAATGTACTACTAAGGGAAATACAGGAAAGTAGGGAAAAAATGTTACCATTATCCTATCAACCAGAGACAGACCATTTCCATTGGCATGTATTTTTTCCCCAATGTTTTCCCTATACCTACCTATCTATCTCAATATCTTAAAAACTAGAACTCATACTGTAGTTACAGCCTAAGTTACTTATTTTTTCCACGTATGTGATAATGAATATTTCCCATATAATTAAATGTTCCATGAAAGCATCATTTTTAATAATTTTCCAATATTAGATTATATAGATATCAAAAGTGATATATTTCTTTATTGTTGGCCAAAAATGTAGTTTTTTCCTAATATCTTGCTAATAAAAATGCTATAATAAACACCCTTAAAATGCATGCATGGCTATGGAACGACAAGCTCAAAGTCCAAGTATACTTTGAAGACGAGATATATAACAAATTGCCAACTGCTTTCCAGAAAGGCCATCCAACAGCAGCTGATAATGCTAGAGTGCCAATCTCAACCTAGCCTCAGGAGCACCAGCAGTCATTTAAGGTTATCTTTTAATTTGCATCTTTTTGATGAAATCATTATTTTCTCTTCCACATTCATGTCCAAACCCTCTACTACTGCTCTGATGTACCATTCCCCTCCTTACTTCCTCTTCTCCAGGAACACTGGCCTCATAGCTGTATCCTGGAGTCCTCTAGCACATTCACACTTTAGGGGCTTTTGCATCAGATGTCCCCTCTTTCCTGAACACTATTTTTCCAGATGCCCACATAGCTGACTCCCTTCTTGCAGGTCTCTGATTAATGTTGCCTTAGCAGGGAGGCCCCCCTGACCAATAATACAAAACAGTAATCCCTAACCTGAGCACACTTCTCCCTTAGCCAACTTTTCTCTATACCATATGCCACCATTTATCATTTACATTATTGTTTGTCTCCTCCCATTAGAAAATCAATTCAGTGAGAGCTAAAATTTGTCTGACTTGGTTGTCAGACAAATTTGACTTGATTGAAATTTGTCTATCTAGTACTTAGACACAATGCCTGGAACACAGTAGGTGTCTGCAGCTGAATCAATCAATCAATCAATCAATATGGAAAAATTCCACTGGATCAGAAGCAACCATACAGTTAAATATTAAGTATCATCTATACAGTATGATTTGGGAGCACTAGAGGACCAGTTTGCCCCAATGAACTGCTGTGATATTTGAATAGCATCAATAGTAAACTCCCAGTAAATGTTATCTATTATTATTCGCCAGGCACTTTTCTGAGTATTTTAGATTTATTAACTCATTGAATCCACACGTTAACCCTATGAGATAGGTAATATTACCCCCTTTTACAAGGGGACACTAAAGCAGACAGGTTAGATAACCTGCCCAAGATCATACAGCTAGTAAACACCTAGTTTTCATAAACAGAAAGCAAATATCTCATCGGGAAAAGTAACATTAACATGGATTTGTTTATCAGATAGTCTAAAGGAGAAGAGACTATCTCGAGGGAAGAAGAATAAAATTGGGACGACGCTCCAATCAACCGAGCCACTTGGCCAGGGCTTAGTTACATACTTTTGATTCAACTATGTTAACTCCTTAGAATCAGTAAACATGACAAATCTTTTAAGAGAAGAATTGCTTCATTTATAGATCAAAGTGTATGAAGATTCATTAATGGCATATGCAGAATCAGTCTATATATTCTAATCAAAGTGTTTAGAATTAAAACTAAAAAGACATCTAGGGTGGGGGTGGGCTAGAAGGGGTCAATGGGGGGAAAGGGACATA
This sequence comes from Myotis myotis, assembly GCF_014108235.1. NCBI lineage: Eukaryota > Metazoa > Chordata > Mammalia > Chiroptera > Vespertilionidae > Myotis > Myotis myotis. The sequence continues at coordinate 71,614,674 of NW_023416324.1, forward strand.
CGTAGTACTTTCAACAGTAAAGATTAAAAAATAAGACATCCAATTGTCAAATTATGTCAGAAAAACACACAAAAAAGGATTACATTTCTCTTCTGAGATACATATGCACTATATTTTGCCATAACAATTATGTATTAGCACATAATCCACATGCCAACATTTAGATAACATGGAAATAAAATACTAGACACCTTAGTCTTTTCCTATTTCCTTTCCTACTAGAAAAAGGATAGCATTTTTTCCAAGTGGAGCTAGATCAGGGTACAGGCTCATCTATGAGCAGCTGGTAACAACTGCTCCTGGTAATAATTACTGTTGAAAGAGCCCCCAACCCAAAGTAAAAACGTAAGTTGATATATTACCAACCTATGAAAAGTTAAAATTTTAATGGTTAATATTACAGAATGAATCAGCAATAGCAATTCTTTGTTAGATTTTCACTAAAATGACTTTAAAAAAAATGAATCTGTACGCCATGCTGTACGCTCCACTGTACTGGCTGATTTGAAACGTTTCAGATCAGAGAAATTGTACAACATGGTGAGGAAAAGCTCCAAATTCAGCCAGGACCTAGGTCCACGTTCAAACTTTACCCTGTGCCAGTGGAGTGACTTTGGCTAGTTTCGTAAACTCGAGGCTTCCGTTCTCATCAACAGAGTGCCTAGTTTCAGTTGTTATGAAGATTACAGATCATCTCTCTGAGGCAGTTAGCAGGGTGTCTGGCATTTGAGGAACAAAGCTATTAAAACTTCTCCTTGCCCGGCTCATTGGTTGAGCATCAATCCCTTCACTTTTTCCTCCATTGGTACAAAGACAAAACTAAAGCTCTCTGAAACAAAAATAAAAGGCATACATGGTTTTGAACTAACCATTACCAATAGTTCTAGGCAATAGCACTGTACCTATCACTGTACACAATTAGAAATTCAATTTTCACAAGTAGTTTCTTGTAAGATCAAAGCTCGTGATCAAAGTCTATAAATGAAAATCTGTCTTACCTTTTGGATCATTATGAGTCAATAGCTGTATGTCAAATTGTTTAGCGAATGCAGTCAAATCAGGTGGCATCACACAGCAGGAGGCAAGATTAACTTGGTTACTATTTGGTTTGACCTAGAAGTGAAAAAAAAATAAAATCATGATATCTCCACTAAATTAAGTACTACTAAAAGCAGATGATGATACAAGGACTCAATTTTAGAAAATATGAAATATCACATTCTATAGCACTTAAAGTTTATAAATTACTTTTACATAAATATATTTATTAATGTATGTTTTCTAACTCACATTAGCAGTAACAGGGAAAGGAAAAATAGCTCTCGGCGGGGGGAAAGCCAATATAATACTACAATATTAAAATGTGTCCTGCTAGAACCTGCAATCTAATACATCTGCCTCAGAAACAGACTTGATTCCAACAACAGAGGGAATATGTCTTTAAGGTAGAGGATCAAACACAAATGATAAGTACATTTAATGTTAAAGTATAAAATGGTTATTAATCAGAGACATTTTGAAAAAGAGAAGAATTAGGTCATTTCTAATAGCTCCTCTGGTTAATTTATAGATACATTCTGGATCACCCAGGCTCTCTAGCAAGGTCTTAGTCACATTCCAGCTACCACCAAGTCAAAGGAAGAAGGGGCAACACTTCCTCTAGAGCAGCGGTTCTCAACCTGTGGGTCGCGACCCCGTTGGGGGTTGAACGACCCTCTCACAGGAGTCTCCTAAGACCATCGGAAAACACATATATAATTACATATTGTTTTTGTGATTAATCACTATGCTTTAATTATGTTCAATTTGTAACAATGAAATTGGGGGTCACCACAACATGAGGAACTGTATTAAAGGTTCGCGGCATTAGGAAGGTTGAGAACCACTGCTCTAGGGTCTTCTTGTCTCTAAGAAACTGAAAGGTCTGAAAAGGACAAGGCTAGGATGAAGTAAAAGGAATAAAGAGAGATACAGAGAGTAAAGGTAAAATTCCAGTAAGCAACTTAACTAATAATTTGTATGTTATTAGGCCAGATAGTTGGGGGGGGGGGGTGTGTGTTAATTTGTGACTCCATTATCAAGTGTATAAACTAAGCCTCATGTAACTTTAAATAATAGTCAGCAAAATATTTGTTATATATAGTAGCCCCTTACTTTTAGGAAATCAGAACCATGTTCTAATAATAGCTAATGAAAAATGTAATGTTTTTATCACATAAGTAAAACGGAAGAAAACTGAATTCATTTGGCTATGAATGCTTCAATACACATTTTCTAGTGTTTTTGTCACTCCTTTTAAATGAGACTAATATTAAGTTCAATTAGACATATAGGGTGTCCCAAAAATATACACACTTTAATTTCAATTTTGAAACTGAAATGTATTTTAATAAACACTGTGTATACATTTTTTTGAGACACCCTACGTATTTGAGGAGAAAAAATCCAATTCTGTATATAAAATCAGCCTCAAGACTTCCACACTTGGAATAGTTACTCCACGGCGAGTGTCCACCATATGCATGATACTCAACAGGAGACCGCAAGGACTGTAAGAGAAAGCCCCTCCGGGACCCCCCTCCCCCAGTGCTCGTGATCTGGCTGTCCTTTACCTTGGCCCACTGATACAGCTGTTCCAACTGTGTTTTGTCCAGATCAGAGGTGCCTATGGCAACAATTTTTTTATTCTGAACTAAGTTTTGTAATTCCTCCCAGTAAGGCTGCAAGTGCTCCAAAGAAAGATTAACTCCATCTTCAGTAGGAGGTGAAGCAATGATCACAGAATCCAGCTGTGCAACTCCGAGGACTGAACAGGCTGATGTGAAGGAAAACACGGAGGATAAATATTTGTTACATAATAAAACAAGTATTTCTAATGCTTCAAACATCCCACTGAATTCTGTCCATATATTCATTAGTTTTCTATATAACAGGTTGCTCCGTTTCACAATTTATCTGTTCCTTAGAATATTTCCATTTTCTAAAAAAGTTTAAGTGCACAGCCCTGGCCAGGTGGCCCAGTTGGTTGGAGCATTGTCCCATACACCAAAAAGTTTTGAGTTCTTTGGGAAGCCGCCTATTGTCTTCTCTAGCAGAGAGGTGTGAACAAGGAGCCCAGAATGCTGGTGACCCTTGAAGCCCTGGCATAGGTCAGGGCTATGCACCCACTGTTAGTCCAGACAATGGTAGCTGAAGCAACTTCCCCACCAGATAGTCATGTAAATCCTTCCTGATAAGATAGTCTGTCTGTTATTGGAACTTGCCTGCCTAAGGGCTATGGTTGTATCCCACACTCAATAAAAAGATGGCAAGGCCTGAGCACAAGCGGAGTCCATCCTCTTGGGATGGGCTCTCACCTGGCCCCCCAATTTCCAAATTATCTCTTGTCTCGTCTCTTTCATTTGTGTGCGGCCCCTCTTCCAGATCCTGAACCCTGAACCACATGGGACGTGGGGGGAACATTAAACAGAGTTCGATTCCCGGACAGGGAACATACCTAGGTTGCAGATTTGATCCCCAGTCGGGACTCAAATGGGAGGCAACCAATTGATGTTTCTCTCTCTCTAAAAATCAATAAAAACATATCCTCAGGTGAGGATTAAAACAGAAAAGTGTAAGTGTTCATTCATCTCCTTGGTCTATGTAGTAGGTGCGTGGATTTCTTTGACCTGTCTCTTCTTGGGGAGCCCACAGCTACTTTAGGCTCCTCTCTCTGGGAGAACAAACCTCCTTGTTTCCTAGGTGCCAGGATTTTTTGGTGCCTTCCTTAGCTTCACAACATTTTCTTCTCTAGTTCTACTAGTATCTCACAGAGATGATCATGAGAATTCTGACCTAATATTCTGCAACTGGTGGTCATAGCAAAAAATAAATTTGAGACCGAAAAACTGAATGTATGGTCTTAATCTATATTTATAGAGGTAAGTACTAGTAATTTCTTAGTTTCTATAAAAATAATTTGAGCTTATTTTTAATGATTATTGTGCACTCCACAGTTATATTAAAGAGTTGATTATTTAAGTGTTCAACATATATAAATACTGGAAGATGTTTTAAAAGAAAAAAATACTAGCAACTACAGTCATGTTCTCAGACTTCCCATGTCTCTGCCAGTGCTGTCTGGATGGATGGCCTCCCAGAACCGCAACCCAGCTGCCACCGGCGTCGCTGCAGCTTATAAAGGAGCCAAGCCCAGTGCGGGCCCTGCCCTGCCCAGACCCAGTGAGCAAGAGCTGATGACCCTCATGATGTGTGGTGACAAAGGAACTTCTGACTTCCCTGAATGAGACAACCTTTTCTAATGGATGGGAACAGCTAGCACAGTTTAGGAAGACTTGAGGCATAAGCTCTCCCTTGAGTTCCTCAGTGACTACCAGTAAAACGTGCGCATGGTGAAATTCCTCATCCCAACGTAGATATCCAGGGTAACATCTGCCTAGACACCCTAAAGGACAAGTGGTCTGCTCTATATTTTATCAGGACCATCCTGCTCTCCATCCAAGCCTGCTAGGAGAACTCAACATTGATAGCCCATTGAACATGCATGCTGTGGAGCTCTGGAAAACCCCACAGCCTTCAAGAAGTACCTACAAGAAACCTACACAAAGCAGGTCTCTGGCCAAGAGCCCTGTCCAGCCTCTCTTCTTTGCTGTCTTTTTCCTTAAATGGTCTGTCCTTGCCTTGATTTCTGTATAGGACCCTGTATCTTTAGCTGTGGTGTCATATTTGTTTTGTGTCTGTTTTTTTAAATTGTCTCTGGTTGAGCCCCTGTGATGAATATATTAAATAAACACATTTGTGTGTGTGTGTGTGTGTGGGGGGGGAATACTGAATAACTGTAATAATACCACAATAACCTAAACCAAGTACTGAAAATAGATAAAAATGCTTTGTTTGTTTGTTGTTGTTTGGTTTCATCTATAGTATTAAAAGGGCAAAGAATATTAAGGAGAATTTCTATCTCCAAACATATAGTTACCAGTTAATTGTTACATCTTTTATATTCCTCTTATATATCAAAATATGACCCTCCATAATTTAATATGATTCTACAGAAGCCTTAGAAAATTAGGTTAGAACTTTCCGGTCAGGGCACATTCCTGGGTTTTGAACTGGTTCCCCAGGAAGGGGCATGCAGGGGGCAGCTGATCCACGTTTCCCTTTCACATTGATGTTTCTCTCTCCCTCTCCCTTCCCCGCTCTCTAAAATTCAATTTAAAAAAAAAATCTTTAAAAAAGGTAAAATTGGAATGGGTTCATGTTCTATTTTATGTGAATCTGAACATGGCAGGGGTATGGGTGTGTGTGTGGGGGGGTGATTAACCGAGGATCTTATATGCACATATGCATAACCCATGAACACAGACAATAGAGTAGCGAAGGCCTGGGAGGGGTGGGACAGGATGGAGGGGGTCAACGGGAACACACACACACACACACACAAAAAGGGGACACCTGTAATACTCTCAACAATAAAGATAAATTTTAAAAAAGATGTAACTAATGTAACACCTACACTAAAAAAAGATGTAACTAATATAACACCGACACTAAGTCCACTATAAAGATAAAACGTTAATATTTTGCTTACCCATGTCAACTGCATTTTTAGTTGATGATGATGAATTTGATCCTACCATGAACAGTTTTGCTGGGTAATAAAGAAAACAAAACTGATTACTACATTTGGATAACATTGTACGATAAAGTATTAACACTGCTAACAGTACTAAGATGACAGATAATCCTGAACGGATTGTTTTTTCTTTTTTAGTAACATTATTTTATAGTTTTCATTTTAAGACATAAAAGTATACTTTCACTGTAATTTTTAAATTATATGCTAGTTGCCAACAAATATCTGTCAAAACAAAAAAGCAAATATTAATTAACCATTGGTTAGAAGGTAGTTCAAATAAACAGAAATTTATTACTCAAAATGTATATTTAATGAATTAAACATTAATGGAGCATATTATTTATGCTCTCCAATAAACTATAATATATAGAAAGACTAAAATTGCTTGGAATGAGAAGAAAATAGAAAACAAACAAACAATCCTCCCTGTGACCTCCTGGTTCATAGGTCTCGATGCTCAACCACTGAGCCACACCGGCTGAGCTCAACTCAACATGTCTATATTTACTTGATGTAAATTCACTGCTCAAAAAAATCTAAATTCACTCAAATAGATAAGTGGATTAGTAGGAGAAAAGGAAAAGGGAAAATCCAAAAGGAGAATGGGTAGAAAACCGGCTAATAAAATACCCTATATAAAATGCCTGGGATTCAACATATACAACAGATTTTCCTTATACATTTCTTTTCCTTCTCCTTTCCTTTTTACCACTAGACAATCTTCCGAAAACACTGCTTTCCTCATGTTCTCTAATTAAAAGCCAGCACAGCTCCTCTGCCAGGTGAGTCAATCTTCACTTTAGTCCAACCTTAGCTCCCACAATCATACTCTAAGCAAACCCTCCCCACCACAGTCCCTCTGACCATGAATGTATGACATTTGAAATGGTCATTTCAAATCAAAGAGACATTTTTAGATGAGTAGAGAGAGGAAAGCTATTCATATGGGGAGAATTTGGGTGCTGAAGCTCTCTGGGAACTGAGGACAACTTGCAAGAGATCCAGGATGAATCTAAACCAGCGATGGCGAACCTTTTGAGCTCGGCGTGTCAGCATTTTGAAAAACCCTAACTTAACTCTGGTGCCGTGTCACGTGTAGACATTTTTTGATATTTGCAACCATAGTAAAACAAAGACTTATATTTTTGATATTTATCTTATATATTTAAATGCCATTTTACAAAGAAAAATCAACCAAAAAAATGAGTTCGCGTGTCACCTCTGACACGTGTGTCGTAGGTTTGCCATCACTGATCTAAACCATAATGAACTGCAATTAACCACAGGGACAATGTTGCTTTCACTTCCTTTTCAAGACAAACAGCAATGTGAAACTAATAGAAAGAAATGGGTTTTGGAGTCTGGATGGATTCCTGGTTCAACCACTTACTGGGTTGGTTGTATGACAACTTTCAAGTTATTTAATGTCACCAGTGCAATGAGGACAATAGCCCTACCTTGTAGACTGTTTTGAGAATTGTAAGAAATACAGTGAAAAAGGACAAGCACAATGCCTGGTACAAAGTACGACTCAACAAATGCTAGTTATTGTTAGTCGAAAGTCAATGCCCTATCTCATTTTATATGTCCACCCCCCGCCCCAAGGAAAAACAACCACAACACAAACACAAATGGTAATAAGTAATAGCTACCTAGCACTTAACTTTATGCCAAGCACCGTGGCAAATGCTTCTTTTGCCTGTGAAGCAGATGCATCCCCATTTTATAGATGAAGAAACTGAGACTCAGAGAGATTAAATAATTTGTTAACCCAAGATGATACGAGTCAGTAATCTGCACCTCCAGAAATTTCAATTTAGTCAAGTTCAAGCTTTTCCTCATTGTGCTATGCTGACTATAAGATGAGTGCAAGAACAGGGCATCTTTTCATTTGTTGAGCTTCACAGAATCTCTGGAAAGTAGTCACTTGATACATTTGTTGAATGGGTATAATGTATATTTTATTTCTCTCCATGCAACTTGTTGCCCAGACTTCTTTCTATACTCCCAGGCCATCTCAGCCACTGTTTGGCAGCGTCCCACCAGGAAGGGAGGGCTTATGCCTGCTTTGGGTAGACAATGTTAAGACTCCCCTTTATTCTTTCCATTTCCTCTAGCTTAATCGTCCCACTGCTCTGAAGTCCAAAATATAAATTAATAAATGACTGTGAAGAACAGCAAGGTAAAGTTATATCGTGATTCCACTGAAGTAGCCAACACTGACCTCCTGTAACTCGGAGAGTTGACATTAAAATTTCTATGTCTCACACTTAATAACCAAGTCACTCATTACCAGAAGCAAAGAAAGGCTTGTTCCCATGCCTAATAAAAACTATCACTTCTGCTGTATGACATAATGAATTGGAAAGGCTAGACTTTACCAGAAACTTTCATTTCGTCTCTTTCATCGGGGCTTATCTTTTCAACTGCATGAGATACAGTACATTCCAAGACATCTGGAAACTCCTATAATAAACACATGATGTTTACGATAAATATAAAATGTTTTAGAACAGCTATATATTTCCTACTATTCATAAAGCTCTTTAGCAGCAGGGAACCCAAAAGATAGCAGGGTTCTCAACCTGAGGTCTGAACCGGCTTCATAATCTTTGTCAAGCCCTGAAATACAGGCGAAATACTGTGTGTGTGTGAGCTCATTTTCTGGGGAAAAGTGTCTCCTTTTGATCAGGTACTCAGATTACAACACACACACAAATAAATGGGGGTGGAGGGCAGGAGGCCTGTAAGGAGTTAGAACCACTAGTACCGTAAATAATTTTACTTAGAAAAGAAATCAATGAAAAATACTATTATCCATTCTGGATAATGACATGCTACAAACTTTCAACATTAATCACAGACATTTTAAACAAAGTAAACAGTGAGGTCTTTCTCACAAGTCTTGAGCGTATTACAATGCCTGGCCAGTAAGTGTTTATTAATCATGCATAAATAAGGTAAATGGTCATTTTAGAGAAACAGAGACTGGTAATAGAAATTAATCAATGCATGTCTAGCAGCTATCAAGTTATAAAACTTGCAGTACACTCAGGGGAACAAGTATATCCAGCATACAACTTGCTCCATTGTTTTAAAGCAGTCTATGTAATTTGTTATATACCTTTGGCTGATTTGGATCCCAAAGAGTGGTTTACAGACAAGTGTTCTGTATACTGTCATATATTGACATTTAATGAAACACAGTTCCTTACTGTTTCAGCAGAAACTGACATTTAAAAAATAATTTCTAGTGACTATATTATTGGGGTGATATTCTACCAAAACAATTTACCAACCAAAACTATTTAATAATAGTTATTCCTTTATCAGGCCAAATACAAATTGGAGCAAAATACATTATGAGAAAACTCTGGTGGGAATTAAGTCCCGAGAATCCTAGTATGTTGTCTAGTTGAAGAGTTGACCATACGGTCTAGATTTTCTGTTTAAGCTTAAGCTTATTGAGTCAGACTGCCATCTCAACATATTAGCCATAGGGAGTTTTATGCTAACTGTCTATTTGTCTTCCCTATCAAAACTAAGGAAATTAATCTCCTGCTTACTTCACTTCCCTTTTGGACTACATGATTTCTTGACCCACATTTTACTCACCCTGACCAAATCAGGGCTGATTTGGGAACTCCACTCATTCAAGGTCTTTTGGATACAATCTCGAAGCTGCGAAAAGAATGCATTTTGAAACTGTTAATCAAACTCTATACACTTTTCTGTACTTATCTGATAAGAATGTATTAGCTTGATAAGTAGAAAAGGACGTCACTAGGAAATACTATACAAACCAAAATTTTAGTTCTACAAGGTTGTTTGTTCTCTACAACAAAGATAAATTTATATCTATTTTATTCTACTCTTAATTCTCAAATGTTGATGACCTAAAGTAGTAACCTAAGTATTATAAAAGTAATTTTTGTACCAATAAAAATTAAAGTAAACTTCTGAGACATAAAAACATAACTAAAGAAACAAACAAACAAAAATCAATAATAACGTTTATAATGGAGAAACATGGGTTTAAGCCCAGGCAGCCTGACTAGAACTAATATTAACTACTATGTTATATTTCTCAAAGACAAACACACGATTCTCTAAATGTGGCCAGGGGAACTCCTACATCAGACTCACCTGTGGTGTTTATTAAAAATTCAAATTCCTAAGCCTCATAATAGACCTGCTTAACCACTTCATAAGGGCAGAACTTTTATTTAACAAGCATCCCAAGCAATCGATATGTCCTCTGAAGTCTGAGAACCACCATAGTCATATCTTACAGAAGTCAATGTGCATGTCAGTGCACATTTCCTAACACTTAGGTACATTGTCTACAGACTGTCCAACCTGTCTTCAGTGTTTTCTTACATAAGCAAATAAAATTCTTACACTAACATTGTAATATGTTATAAATTCATTCAAATGTTTATATTCGTTTATCTCTTATGTCAGTATATTTCAAACTTATTTGATAGTGGTAAAGCAAGACATAATTCACCTAGTGAGGACCTACGTACAAATAATACAACATTTATAAAACAATATTTATGTTCACTACATGCCAGGTGCACTGTTTTTTTTTTCTTAATTAGAAAAAAATATGCTACTCCATAACTCACTAAATTGATCTATGACTACTAATGGACATCACTAGCAGTTTGAAATCACTGCCTTATAATTATCCAAGGGCACAGTGCTTTGCAGAAAAAATAAATGTGTAACTAGAAGCAAGTCCCTGAATTGCAAAAGCACTTTCCTAATAGCATTAAGAGAGACTATCTGATCTATGACTGCCTATGATAAAAACTGATATACACACTTTGTTGCTTATATATTAGTACAGATAATTACAAGGAACAACTAGTTTATCAACTGAAGAGCTCAGAGTCACTTATGTTAAGATTTACAATCCACAACAATACTATAATCCACATAGAATTCAGTTTACAAGGTCTATATCTTTACAGAAAGTATATTTATATACTCAAATTTAAGTCGGTACATAAAAATTAGTTGATAATTATTCCAGATAATTACAAGTCAATATTCTTTTTAAAAATTAGTAAAAGCTGAGGCAGCAGGACAAACTGTAAGCTAACAATTCTATCAGGAGTGCTTTGGCTCAAATCACGGGAGAATTTGATGACATTTTCCTCTGGAAGAATGGCTCATTTGCATACGTAAGGCTTTTTTTACCTTCCTGAATCAGGGAGGTAAATATATTTTTCTGGGTATTCATTCCCTTCTTGAAACCATTTCTTTTTTTTAAAAAAATATGTATTTTTCTTGATTTTAGAGAGACAGGAAGGAAGAGGGATCAAGATAGAAACATCGATTAGCTGTGTCCTGCACGCCCCCTACTGGGAACCAAGCCCACAACCCGGGCATTTGCTCTGATCAGGAATCGAAAGGTTCATGTGTCGACATTCAACCACTGAGCCACAATGGCCAGGCATTGAAACCATTTCTTTAATAAATCTTGGATTCTGAAAAATGTCAGGATAAACCATAGAACAGTCCAGTGTTATAATAGGAGAAATTCATTGACTATATCACAAACCTAGTGATTTTTAATCTTCTACTTGTTATCTGTATCAATTGAACATTAACCTGGTACTGTTTGTTCTTCATTTTCTACATTCTTACCAGCACCCCCCCCCCCCACCAACACACACCCCTACATAGTATCACTGAAGATAAGTATCATTACAATGTAGTGTATCAGTAAATCTGCAGTTGTATAAGAGTTTAAAAAATAGCATATCATTCAACTGGTCAACTACCCTTGAAGTATGGTAGCAACCATCTCAGGTAGAAATTATAGTTTAACTTTAACCCCGCTGTTTGGCTTATGTACCTATTTACTTTGTTTAACAATGGACAGGTTATTTTGATTTTCTGAATTATATAAATCATCCCATTCGATTAAATGCCTTATTGATTGTAATGTGAATATCCCATGGGTTGTGGTCATACTGGTCTTAGAAAGCACATTTTCCTTTACCTGGGAAGGACAGCACAGTTATCCCAAGGTCAGAGGGCTCTAGACCCAAAACTGTAATTTAGATAACATGCTGTTTCTGCTTCTGTAAACTGCTTTTTTTGCGAACCAGGTTCCTCATTCCAAACCCTGGGATGTAATCAATACCTTTGTGATTTTTTGCCTATATAACCTTGGAGCTGTGACCATCTTATTACTCTGAGATTTGGGAAAGCAAAATGGCCCCTCATAGTCCCGGATTGCAATAAATGTGACTCTTTAATTCGACTTCTTGAGGCGTCCTTCTGTGATTCGCGGGGTACATTAAAACACCCTTACAACAAATAACTGGGCAAAACAGTCCTATAACGGTCCATTTAAAACACAAGATCTGCCCGGCCAGTGTGGTTCATTTGACTGAGTGTTGTCCTGTGCACTAAGAGGTCACCGGTTTGATTCTTGGTCAGGACACATGCCCAGGTTGCCGGCTCAATCCCCAAGAGGGGGTGTGCAGGAGGGGGCTAATGCTTCTCTCTATAAATTGATATTTATATATTTCTCTCTCTAAAATCAATACAAATATATCAATAAAGATCTAATTTCTCTCTGGTCGGCATCTCAGCGGTTAGAGCCCACACTGAAGGGTCGCAGGACACGGACCCCTATAGGGCGCATTCGGGAGGCTACCAATTGATGTCTCTCTCTCACATTCGTGTTTCTCTCCCTCTCTCTCTCTCTCCCCGCCCCACCCCCCCACTCTCCCTTTCCATTCTCTCTAAAAATCAATGGAAAAAATATCCTCTGGTGAGGATTAACAACAAAAAATCTGCTTTCATAAAATTCTAGTGTAACAAAACATCTGGGCAGAGATCACAGAATAAAAACAAAGCAAGTATCAACACTAGAAGAGAACTTTTAGAAATTTTAATTAAACTCTCTATTCAATGTGTAAGTGTTCTCAGTCATGAGTGATTTATTTAGTTTCTTTATTCAATGAGGTTAAACTGCTTAAGTAATATATCCCAATTTGAAGCCCTAGTTATCATGAAGTTATTTTTCACATGGAAACAAAACATGTATATTTTCCCTACAATATGCTGCCATATCTCAAGTGTTCCTCAAATATTTTCTAGTTTCTTTACTTTTTCCCTCTTATGCTGCACCCAAAATAAAACACATGAACCATAATTAATCTTTTGAACGATGTTTTTAAAACTGTGGGGTGTGACTCATAACTGCATTAAGAAAGTAAGTTTTAAAAAACAAATTAGGATAGGAAAAAAATCAGAATACACAGTATATAATAAAGGTTAGTATCTTCATGAAACCATATATACATACACTATAAACTAGTATTTTTAACTGTGTTGCAAGAAAAATGCATTTCTTACTGCGTTCACAGTAAAAGACTTTGAAAGCCACTACTCTAGAGTGTGTTGTAGTGAGATAAGAGAAAATTTCACTTAATATTATCAATAGACATGCAAAATGGTATACTGAACCAGCAGCAATGGAGGAAATTAAAGGTCTAGAACTAAATATAGAAATATTTACCTTTGGGAGAAATAGTCCAATTGGGGAGGTTTGAACAAAACAAGACATGCAAACAGCTGGAACCTGGACACAATATGGTACAGGATTCTGATTCCTTTTTTTTTTTTTTTTTTAAAATATGGAACGCTTCACGAATTTGCGTGTCATCCTTGCACAGAAGCCATGCTAATCTTCTCTGTACCGTTCCAATTTTAGTATACGTGCAGCCTAAGCGAGCACCCTGATTCCTTTTAAAGTTACAATCAAGGGCTCTCATCTCCAGATGAGCACTCACTCCGAATACCAGACCTGTGCACAGGTCCAGCACATACTGAGATGGCTGTCATGTGCTGCTGTAGAGTATATCACCAACATCTTATATTAAAGAGCAGAAACTGCCTAGGAACACAGCTGATAACGTCACATTCTGATACAGTTTAGGGCATTTTTTTTCTTTTAATCAAGATTTGTTTTATCGGTGTCAGATGGGCACCAGACTGATCCGCGTGATCACTTCCTAAGTGACATAATGTCTAAACACTATCTGGTACACCTGAACCTAATATAATATTGTGTGTCAATTGTAACTGAAAAATAAACAATTATTTTTTTTATATATTATATTGATTTTTACAGAGAGGAAGGGAGAGGGATAGAGAGTTAGAAATCTAGATGAGAGAGAAACATCGATCGGCTGCCTCCTGCACACCTCCTACTGGGGATGTGCCCGCAAGCAAGGTGCATGCCCTTGGCTGGAATCGAACCCGGGACCGTTCAGTCCGCAGGCCGACGCTCTATCCACTGAGCCAAACCGGTTAGGGCGAAAAATAAACAATTATTAAAAAAATATTTATCTTTCCGATTGAACCAGAAAATAAGGGAGATAAAATGCCTATATGGTGAGCGTTTTCACATATATTTTCATCCTCACAGCAGCCTGCTGAAGAAGCTATTATCCAACTTTAAGGCTACAGAGAGAGTAACTTTCTCAAAGTTATAAGAGCTCCTAAATCGAAGTTTTATTTTGTTTGTTTGTTTGAAAACTGTCCCAGGCCACCAAGGTGCCTCCGCAATTATTCGTGCAGAGTCAATGATTTACTGTCCGCTCTGAAATGTAAGGAGTGGAGGATTCCACATTGACCTCCGCCACTTCAAACCAGTGATTAGTCTCTGGGCAAAGAAACTCAGATTACTCCTCGGCAAGAAAAACATACACTTTGTTTCAAAGCCGAATTTGAGTGTGTACTCACTTGTCTCACAGCAACAGACAAACTATTGTCAACATCCTACAAGCTCAGCGGATTGCTACTACTTCATCTGATTCCTCCAAAAACGAATCTCTGGACTATTTTTCACCTGAACGCGCCGTGGGAAGAGAGCGGGGCAGAGCGACGGACTGGCCTCCCCTGGCCCCACAGCCGGGAGAGGGATCCGACACCTTGGAGGGCTGGGAGTGCAGCCAGAAGCGCGCATGGAGGCACCCCTCGCCGTAAAGTTGCACCTGCCAAGTTTTTAAAGACCCGCTGCCCCCAACAGCAGCTTTGGGCACGAAGTCGCGGGCACCGCGGCCTCAGCCTCCTCCCGCGGGCGGAGCCCAGGTGCGCACCGCGCCCGACCGCCCTCGGAGCCCCGCGCCCGCCCGCCCGCCCGCCCGCGGCCCGCCCCGAGCCCCGCGTCTCCGCTGGCAACGCTCGCCCGCCCTCACCTCCTCGCTGTGCGTGGACGGGCACTTCTTCCGCAGGCGACCCCAGTTCAGCAGGTTTCCCGTCTGCAGGTGCAGGGTGCGGGCCCGCGCCAGGAGCGCCCCGGCCGCGCGGCTGTCGGTGCCCATGGCAGCGGCCGCAGGCGGGGAAGGAGGCCGCCCCGCAGACACAGAGCCCGAGGCCGGAGAGCCGGGCGCGCGGCTGCCTGCCCCGCGCGGCGGGACCTCGGCCTGCGCTCGGGCCCGGGGAGGCCGGCGGCGGAGCGGCGGCCCGGGGAGGACGCGCTGGTGCTGCGGCTCCTGCTGCTGCGGCCGCCGCAGGAGAGTTGACTCCCAACTGAGGAAGCGTTTCCTGGAAGACAATGACTAAGCAGAAATCGCGGCGCGAAAGTGCTTCGTAACCGTTACCCGTCCCGCCGCGGAGCCAGGCGGGGCGGGGCGGGGCTGGGCGGGGCGGCCAGCGCGCTGCGGGTCGCCGGCCCGCGAGGCACTGGCCTGGGGCCGGGGGCTGGCGTGGCGCCGGGAGGCGGGGGGCGGGGAGGGGAGGGCGCGGGGCGCGCAGGGCGGGGCGGGGCGGGCCGGGGCGGAGCCGGCGCGCGCAGGGCTCCCCCTGTCGGTCAGAGGCCGGCTCGCAGGCCAGCGCTCCTCCGTCCGGGCCCCGAGGGCACTGCGGTCTGGCCTCGCAGCCAATGGGCGGCCGCGCTGGCGATTTCCTCCCGCCCCTCTTAGAAAAACAGCGGCGGGGTGTACCCCGACTGAACGGTAGCAGCTCTTAGCTCCCAGAAACAGGTGTTCACGCACCAGCGCCCCTTCTCCTTGGCTGTGCTCCTCTCTTGCTTCATTTTCTTCCTCAAGGACTTTCCTCCAAACTGCTCCTTTTCCATGCCATTAATGAAAGGTCTGTTGACTTTAAGCCATTTGCCGGGCAGTGTGTGAAGTCAAATAAGCATCTTTGCCGTTGAGAAGCTTAAACTGTAGTTCCGGAGACAAGGCCTCTAGCATATCGTATGAAACTGTAAGTAATAATATAAGGCAGTTTCCAGATGAGTTCAGATGAAAGAGAACATTTAACCCGGTGAGACCAGGGAAGAATTTATCATCCATTTCCTTAGATTATTTATTCCTATTACATTTCATATGCGGTAGACTTAGTATGCACCTCAAATTGAACATTTATTGAGCTTTCTTCAAGAAACTTTTACTTTTGTTGAGAGTAATCAGATATATTAAAAGTCAAACTGCTATTAAAAAGAAAGATGAGCCCAGCCCTCGTGGCTCAGCTACTGATGAACCAGGAGGTCAGGGCTCCATTCTGGTCAGGGCACATTTCCGGGGTTGCGGACTCGGTCCCCCGGTAGGGGGAGTGCAGAAGGCAGCCGACCAGTGATTCCCTCTCCTCATTGATGTTTCTCTCTCCCCCTCCCTTTCCCTCTCCCTCTCTCTCTCCCTTCCTCTCTGAAATCAACAAAAAAAATTCTTTAAAAAAAAGTTGAATTCCAGTTGGTAAGAATGAGGGGAGGGGTAGAAAAGAAGCTCCTCCATCCAGGTGGACATTAGAAATTGAGTCAGACCTTGAATAAATATTTATTGAATAAGAATTCATTGAGGAGAAGGGTAATCCCAGAAGCAGAAATAAACATGAGCTATTTTAATTGATATAAGCATTTATTTTTTTTTTTGCTGAATTTGCTTTGGCATCATTTCTTGACTTTGTATATTCTCTAATACCATGCAAATCATTCTTGATTGAAGCTTAGAGGTTACACCTCCTTACTCTTAGACCAGCCATCTAGCTGGGAATTTATAGCATGTTAGTCACTGACATAAACTTGTATGGCTTGTAAACCTGCCTTTACTAGGCTATTTTAACTTAGGTCACTTAGTCTCTCTGTGTTTTACACTCTCCAATCTGGGCAGATGATAGTTTAAGCCATATGAAATTGCTGATAAGTGATCATTTTTGATGCACAGAAATGGTTACTTCCCATGGTTTCATCTAATATAGCTTTGACCACATTGGGTAGGTATGAGGAATTAATGAGAGAACTTAAGAAAAGCCCTTAGTACAGTGCTTGGCTGATTGTAAACGCTCAGTAACTGAGAACTCCTATTATTATTTTAAAATGTATTTTTATTGATTTCAAAGAGGAAAGGAGAGGGAGAGAGAGATCAGCCACCTCCTGCACGCCTCACACTAGGGATTGAGCCTGCAACCCAGGCATGTACCTTGACTGGGAATTGAACTGTGACCTCCTGGTTCATAGGTTCATAGGTCAACACTCAACCAGTGAGCCACCGCAGCTGGGCAAGAACGCCTATTACTAATGCCCCTGCTCTTTCCCCCTTACAGTCCAGTTTTCACAACATTGATAAATTTATGACATGAATTTACAGCAACACTGTTATTTTTTAAAAAATATTACATATGTAAAATCATTTACTCTTCACAGCAACTCAGATAGATAAATTTTCAAATTTTGTTAAAAATCTCACTATTAACTGTTGGGACCCCAATCAAAACCTAGATTATTCACCTTCAAACTCCTGACTCTTCCCTACTGCAATTTACTCTTTGACACAAAAGTGCGTTTGTTGTGGTGATGTTAATTTTTGAATGTGTGTGTACATGATTTGTATGCTTTTTATGCCTGCATAGCTTTTTTTTTCTATATATTATATTTAATATTACCCTTGTCATGGCACCATAGTTTTGGGAGAGGGAAACTTAATCTCGTGTTTTCCATGCTCCCCTTTAAAACCATTCTCCTCCCTTGGCTTGTAAGACACTACATTAATTTTCTCAAAATAGTTGTTCCCAGAACATTAAAAAAAAAAAAATTACAGTGTACTCTTGGAAGCCCAACAGGGGCTAATGAGCTGTAAGTGTTTCTATTACAGCAGACAGTGAAAAGGTCTTACGGTCTAATTGTCATAGGAAGGTCTCGTTGTTGCAGGAAGTGATCACATTTTCATTCATTGTTTTACTTTATACCAGAGCCAACAACATTTGAGAATAAATAGTCATTTCACCTTATTAAGGGACCACCTGGTATATTTTATTCTTAAGGTAAAATGGATTTAAATTCTCAAATTTTCCTGAAATTAGTGTAATTGCTATGTTTGTGTTACCATATTCAGGAACCACTAATTGGGTCATGGCCACTCTAGAAATGAGGGTTTTTAAAAGAACTTCTTTAGGATTTTTCTAAAAACTCAAGTTCTTTGGAAATAGGTTAATTGCCACTGTATTTGTCATAAGATTTGGAGAAACAGAACTTGGTTTGGCATATATCATGAACAAGTGCTGAGAAGTGGAAATAACCACAGTGTTTTCTGAAGACAAGAAAGGGAGTTGCCTACCTTGAGCAGGGATACCCCCTGAAGGTGAAGGGGATGTGGATGTGATTAAGGGAGGACCATTATCATCTAGCTGAGGCTTTTGGGCTTGATTTAAGAAACCTCTTGACCTTGACTAGAGCAAAGTCTTGACCCCCAAGGAAAACACAAGAAAAAATATATACTTAAAAATAATATTTATTTATTCAATAGAAATTTCTCAAGTGCCCAATACTTGTCAGGTGCTGGATGAGGCACCACAAATTCTCAGAGACCAAAGTGAGACTTTATCCCTGTTTTCATGTAACTTATAGTTGAGTGAAGGCAGCTACTTTTGATACTAAATTACAAGTAAATGTAAAATTATATTGTGGTTGATATCATGAAAAAAGGGTACAAATGTAATATGTCTATAAGTGGTATGTAAAACTATAGTGGGGAATGACTCAATACTGAGACCAGTGAGAAGACTCTGATAGCCCTACATGTAGATGAGTGAGAACCTGGCCCACGGTGAATGAAGGCTGTAAAGATGCATTAGAACAGGATACATGTGCCTTCATTTTGCCCTAGAGAAATCAGGTTTCTGGTTGGAGCATTACCCCATGCACCAGAAGGTCTCAGGTTCTATCTCTGGTTAGGGCTACTGTAAATTTTTTTTTTAAATTATTTCAATGATTATTTAAGTCTATGAAGGAAAGACAAGAATATTGTGATGACATGTACGGGAGAGTGGCAATCTTGATAACACTGATAATCTGTTCATTGCTATGCCCAGGCATTGTGCACTTGAGTTGCACCGTTAATAGCCTCAACTGTTATGATTTTCTATTACTGGGAAGAGAAGAGGTAGGATTGAGTTACTTCTACCAAGGAAAGTGAGCATACTTTTAATGAGACTGTGTGGAGTTCTTTTTCAGAAGGCGGCACTTCTCTGAGAGTCCCTCTGGTTCTCAGATAGGCCTGGCTCACAATCACAAAGCAGATCGGATCCATTCTCATAACACCAGAAGACTTGACAAAAATTCTGGGCCTCAGGATCCTGAAATTCCAATATTTCACCCTGAGTAGGACATGGTACCCACAGACCACCCAGGTAAAATGACCATCTGCTAGACACTCCAACCATGATGTTATGTGAAAATGAGAATAAAATGAAATTCTGGGCTTTGGAGTTATTCAAAACTTGGTTTGATTTCCAGCTCTGTCTCTTCCCTGGGAGCCAGATTGCTGAGAATTAAATGAGTTAGAAATCATAAATCTTTTAGAACAATGCCTGGGACATAGCAAATGTCCCACAAGTGTTATGTATGCATTGTGTGTGTGTGTTTTACATAAATGCGAATATGCTGTTATTTCATGCAATTTAATAGTTATTATTTTCCCATAACCATATATAGTACATAGATGTCTATCTCATCCATATTTCAAAAAACCTAGTATTTTATTATATGAATATATTTTATTTATTCTCTGTATTGATGGCCAGGTAGTTTGTTTGCAGGTTTTTGCTAGAATAAACAATCGGCCATAAATATTTTAGTACTTGCCTCTTTGTACATGGGGGAGCATATTTTCCTAATTGATAACTAAATGTGGGTGTCACTGTCTTGGTGTGCACGTTTTCTATTTTAATAGCTACCTCTGAATCAATTTACACTCAAACCTAAATTGCATTTCCTCCCATAGTCACCAACACTAGGTATTATCTGTCTTTTCAGTTTTTGCCAATCTGATGGCCAGTAAGTGGTATTTCATTATTGCTGGATTATTAATAAGATTTATTGTTTTATGATATATTGCAATCATATTCCATATAATTTTGCATCCATTTAAAATTAATATTGTACAAATGCACTTTTCTCATGTTATTAGACAAAATTATTTTCTAGTCTCTATAAACACAGACAAGGACATTGCTAATTCTTGTCATATTCTTTGGGCCTTAAAACATGTTTAATAAGGGGAGCTATCACATATCTATTGACAGCATGTAACCCCTGAAGACAAATGAGCTTTAGCAAAGTAATTTGACACATTTTACAAAATTCACAGGTCAAGTTTTTTCTCCCTTGGTTACTGTTTTAGTAGCAATGTCAATGAAACATGTTAGACAACATTGCATGAAGCACTGGAGACTGCTGTCCAATTGAGGTGTTGGTTAGCAGTGGGACACAGACCGCAGTGTCTCACAGCCATAGGAATTCCATGCTAAATTACTTAATAATGTGCTTTGTGGTGGAAATCGTAATTGGCACTCAATCCCCAAATTCATTCTAAGAGTGCCTTTCCTGTATGACGGAACCTGAAGCTAAACACTGTAACTCTCAGAATCCCTTGCAGCTCTCATTCTAGTACACATTAGATTATATCAATTCCAGTGACTAGTTTTAAACTTCAAAGGTGAGAATGCAATGAAAAGCATCTTCCTGGGTCTTCAGCTGTTGAGTTTTGTTGCAGCCATGTTCCAATGTCCTATCCCCAGTTTTGCAGGTATCAGGGAGCAGTTATGGCCACTTTCTGATCCCTGGATCACAGTGACAGCAATAAGCTCTGAAACTCAGCAGGTTCAATGGCAACCTCCTGATTGCCCACCCTTCTTATTGTGGCACAAGAGCAGCTCTCCTGGAAGGACAGTTGAGCAGTGTCATTCTGGGAGTTATTTCTGGAGGCTCAGTCCAGAGCTTGTTTTTCCAACCTTCAATTTTGTGAGCACTTAACTCCCTATATTAAATATCCTCTGCTTAAAATAGAGTGGTGGCTGTTTTCTGCAGTTGAACCCAGATGAATGCCATTTCTGTTCTTATAACCACACTAGAGGCCAGGTGCACAAAAATTTGTGCACTCGGGGGGAGGGGGTTCCCTCAGCCCGGCCTGTGCCCTCTTGCAGTCTGGGACCCCTCTGGAGATAACGACCTGCTGGCTTAGGCCTGCTCCCGGGTGGCAGAGGGCAGGCCCAATCCCTAGGTGCAGCCCCTGGTCGGGCTTAGAGCAGGACTGATTGGGGAGTTGGGGCGCTGCCCCCGTCCTGCACAGAGCAGGGTGGATCGGGAGGTTGAGATGCCACCCTCAGTCACGCTCAGGGTAGAGCCGATTGGGGGGTTGGGGCACCGCCCCCTGTCACACTCAAGGCAGGGTCGATGGGGAGGTTGTGTCGCCACCCCCTGTCACGCACAGAGCAGGGTGGATCAGGGGGTTGGGGCGCCGCACCCTGTCACACTCAGGGCAGGGCCGATGGGGAGGTTATGGTTCTACCCCGTCACACACAGAGCAGGGCCCGTGGGGGGCGGTTGGGGCGCCGCCCTCTATCACCCACAGACCAGGGCCGATCAGGGGGTTGGGGCGCCGCCACTGTCACACTCAGGGCAGGGCCGATCAGGGGGTTGGGGGCGCCTTCCCCTGTCACAAACAGAGCAGGGCCGATCAGGGGGTTGGGGAGCTCCCTCCTATCAGGCCCAGAACAGGGCTGATCAGGGGGTTGGGGCACCTTTCCCTGTCATGAACAGAGCTGCAGGGTGATCGGGGGTTTGGGCGCTGCCCCCTGTCATGCTGCTCCAGGGGCCAGGAGGCCTCGCGGCTCCTCTGATCCCGGTGCTAGGAGGCATATTACCCTTTTACTATATAGGATAGAGGCCTGGTGCACAGGTGGGGGCTGGCTGGCTTGCCCTGAAGGGTGTCCTGGATCAGGGTGGGGGTCCCGCTTGGGTGCCTAGCCAGCCTGGATGTGGCGATGATGGCTGTTTGCATCTGGTCACACCCCCTTCAGGGTGGGGGTCCCCACTGGGGTGCCTGGCCAGTCTGGGTGAGGGGCTGAGGGCTGTTTTCAGGATGGTGGGTGACTGAAGCTCCCAACCGCTCCTTTTTTCCTTTTTTTTTTTTTTTTTTATTCTTGGATTTATGGCTGTCACTGGAGCTGAGAGCCCGCTTTAGCTGTGAGACCTCGCTGCTAAAGCAGGTTTCTGGCTTTGTTTACTTTCTGTATTTGAAACTTTGTTGCGACTCCAGCTCTGAGATCCTGGCTGACTGAAAACAGGTTTCTGAGGTTTTGTTTAGCTTCTATATTTGTAAAAATGTTTCTTAGCAGCTCAGAGCCCAGCAGCGGCAGGCGGGGAACGTTGGAGTCCTCCGTCACTGAATCAAGCAAGCCTCCTGTTCGTGTCAGTAGCCTGGCTGCCGGCCGCCATCTTGGCTGGCAGTTAATTTGCATATCGCCCTGATTAGCCAATGGGAAGGGTAGCGGACGTACGGCTAATTACCATGTTTCTCTTTTATTAGATAGGATTTGAAAGGTACTACTATACTGAAAATGTGATATAATTTTTTTCATCTCTGACAAACATCACTCTATAATTTTTAAATATACATGGATACAAGTGTTCATACATTTGGGCAAAGTGTTAATTAAGGTTTGCAATTACATACATAAAAGAGTACCCATAATTATGATACACATTTAAAACTGATTTTTATATAAAAAATATTAAGTTCTAGGAAGATTAAAAATAGGGGAAAACTCATAATTCTGATATGCATTTTTGAGAATCATAGTCATAAATAGATAGATAAATGATAGGTGACAGCTAGCCACAGAAGCATTGTAGTAGAATGGTTGGGAAAGCAAGACCATTGCATCAGACAACTTTAGTTCAAATTCTGGCTCCAACACTTGACAGCAGCATGTTTTTGGGTAATTTTTTATTCTTTCTAAACCTGGGTTTTCTTATCTATTAAATGAGGGCAATCCTAGCACTCAACTCATAGTTATTAGGTAAACAAGATAACATATGTAAAATTCTTAGCATAATATATGACACATATAGCTCAATAAATGTTAGCTGTCATAGGAACAGATATATACAGATATATTACAATTTTTTTTTCATGATTTACTCTAAAAGTACAAGACTTTTAGGACTATTAAAACTTTCTGGCAAAGAGACTATACTTACTGGTTTCTAGTTTTAGCTAGTTCTGTATATTATCCTATATAATAAAAGGCTAATATGCAAAGCTACCAAATGGCAGAATGACCAGTCGCTATGACGTGCACTGACCACCAGGGGGCAGACGCTCAACGCAGGAACTGCCCCCTGGTGGTCAGTGTACTCCCACAGGGGGACCACCGCTCAGCCAGAAGTGAGCGCAGTGGTGGTGGCAGGAGCCTCTCTCACCTTCATGGCAGTCAGACATCCCCTGAGGGTTCCTGGATTGCAAGAGGGTGCAGGGTAGGCTGAGGGACCCCACCCTCCAGTGCACAAATTTCATGCACCGAGCCTCTAGTTTTATATAATTTATGGTATGTTGGCTGCTTTCTTCAGAGATTCATCCAAAATCCCTGAGGAAATACTCGATGATGAAAGAAATTACCTTCAAATGTATTCCGAGCTTGCTAATACTTGCTATTCTGTACAAGTTGTGTTGTGTTTTTTTAAAATATATTTTATTGATTTTTTACAGAGAGGAAGGGAGAGAGATAGAGAGTTAGAAACATCGATGAGAGAGAAACATCGATCAGCCGCCTCCTGCACATCTCCTACTGGGGATATGCCCGCAACCCAGGTACATGCCCTTGACCGGAATCGAACCTGGGACCCTTCAGTCCGCAGGCCGACACTCTATCCACTGAGCCAAACCGGTTTCGGCTACAAGTTGTGTTTTAAATCTGACTAGTTGAGCCAACTTTGGGTTTTCATGAACTTGTTGGATGTGGTTTGGGTACTCATGGACTTTAGGACCAAGTCTAAACTTCAGTGCACAGTGGAACGTGGTAACCTAGATTCTGTCTTAACTGTCCCTGATGATGACCCCATCCCAAGATGAACACGGACTAAAGTCAGGATACTGTGTTTGCTGTTAAATGAAGAATTACCATTAAAAAAACAGAAGGGGTTGGAAATCCCTCACCCTCACTGCTGAGAAATCAGGAGCCCAGGGGCAGGGGCTCAAGTGATAAGCAATGAAGGGAACTCAGGCGAGCTGGTAACTTTCTCTCGTGTCAGAATTTCATTTGTGAAGTGAAGGAACTGAATTGGATGATGTTATTTCCCAATGACTGACCCATTTGCCAAAAAAAGATGGCTTTTCTGAATAACTGGCAACTGAGAAAGCAAAGGGTTATTATCATAAAGATTGAGATTCAGAGACAAACAAAGGAACAGCATTATAATATTTAAAGATATAATGAGAAATGTGTTCTTATTAGAAGATATTGAGTTGATGGAGGAGTGATTGATGTTGGTTTTCTGCCATCACTGTGAGATATACATGCCCTGGCATCCTGCTGGCTTAAAGGAAGAGAAACATGAAACAGACCTGGACCCAACTTCCAGCTTGTGACAAGCCCAGCTGAGCCCAATCCCCAAAATACCTTATTTCCTTAGGTGATCTGCATGTCATAAGTGAGCATTAATGTTGCTTTACACTATTAAATTCTGGGGCTGTTTATTATTAATCATTTGTGAAAATAGCAAACTGATATAATCCCCTAGCCACTTTTCTACTTCAGTGTTTTGTTCTTTTCCTTGCTAATTTGTAAGAACTAAAGATATAATTGCCTTGTTAGTCTTTTTTATCTTTTTCAATTTTCCCTCGAGGACATATGCTTTTTGTTGTTGTTTGTGGGTTTTTTTTGTTTGTTTTTTGAGAGAGAGATCTATTGGTTACCTCCCACACATGCCTAGACCGGGAATTGAATCTGCAACCCAGGTATGTGCCCTGATCAGGAACTAAACCTTCTGGTGTATGGGACAATGCTCAAACCAACGGAGCTGCCTGTTGGTCTTATGTCACATATAACTTCTCCAGTTTAGCATTTTATTTTTGGTTACTGTGTTTATTGATTTACAGAAGCTTTTTCTTTCTTTATGGACAAATCTGACACTTGTCCTCATGGCTTCAGCCTTTGGTGTTATGCTTAGAAATGCCTGTCTACCTAATGATAACATATGTCTATTTCTTTTAGTACTTTTTTTAAAAAATATATTTTATTGATTTTTTACAGAGAGAAAGGGAGAGAGACAGACAGTCAGAAACATCGATGAGAGAGAGACACCGATCAGCTGCCTCTTGCACATCTCCTACTGGGGATGTGCCCGCAACCCAGGTACATGCCCTTGACCGGAATCGAACCTGGGACCTTTCAGTCCGCAGGCCGACGCTCCATCCACTGAGCCAAACCGGTTTCGGCTCTTTTAGTACTTTTATTATTTCAAGTTTTTCACTAAAATGACTCCATTTGGAATTTATTTTTATAAAGGATATGAAATAGGTATCTAATTTGTATGAATACTTGGGTCTGTTTCTAGTCTTTCAATTCTCTTACATTGTTCTGTCTTCTATCCAGTTGCACACTATCGTGCTGTTTTATTTCATTTATTTTAATCTCATAGTATGATTTTATTTGCATTGATAAAATGATGCTGTACCATTTGAGGATGCATATGCAGTAGTATTAAAAGTAGAAAGTAAAGGAAGAAAATGGTAGTCACAAAATTCAGGGGAGTGGTCACTCCTGAGAGTGAGGGTGGGGTTGTGAGTTGGGAGGTGCACACAGTTGGCTTCCGGGGTGCTGCCAACATTTTTTTTCCTGACCTGAGGGAGGTCACACAGGACTTCACCTTTATAATAATTCTTTTACCAGCACCAATATGTTTTACTTACTTTTGCTATAAAGACAATTTCTCACTGTTTAAGACTGTTTTTAGAAGTTCTTACTTACTAGGAGTCTGTAAAGAGGATTTTAAAAATAGCCAGAGGGGTGGATCCTTACACTTGGAAAGGTTCCGTGCTGTCAATATAGACGTTACACTGGAATGGTTCACAGTTCATGAAAGTGGAAGATCTCTGCGGGTGGCTGCTCACAACCTCCACACCTCCTCTTCCATTAGACTTTCAGACTTCCAAGTCAGGCCCCTTCCTTCCCACTCCTTCTTGCCGCTGTGCTAAATGCCCACGTCCAATTTAGGTAGGCAGTGTCTGTGCCTGGCCCCTTCCCCCGCTTTGCCCAGCCTTCTCTGGTCTTTCTCGACCATCCTTACTACCTGTTTGAATCGCTGTGAAGATCACCAAGTCTCGACAGTGGAGCTATCATTGCCAAGTGTTCCTCACACACTTCTGATCTGTGAGTCCTCTTATCACCACTTTCAGGGCGTCCCACGGCCTGTTGGGTAAAGTCCAAATTCTCTGCAGGCCAGCACTCCTGGCTCCAGTCTGCCTTTGGCCTCATGCCTTTGACTTTGTACACAACCCCTACATTCAGGGCAGCTGAACTTTGTGCCTTTCCTCTCTGAACAACCTTCCAGCCTTCCTTTGTGCTCCCACCTCAACATCCCAAACAGCCCTCTCTTCAAGGCCTCACATGCTCTCTTCACGGAGCTACCTTCGCCTTGGTTCTGTCCCGCTCCTCACATGCCCCCATTCTTTTCTCCCGTGGATATGACCAGTTAGCAGACTTGTCTGGTTATCTTCCCCACCCCTCCCTCTGCTCCCACCCCTCCAGTGCCCTGTGTCCTTTTTTGCTCGGAGCCCCTTCTGGGATTGCCCTTGACCTCCATGATGAGGCCCGGCAGGGGTTAAGGCCAGCAGACCCCCTTCAGTCCTGTTTCAGGTCACTCCCGCGTGTGAACCCTCTGCTCCAAGCAGAATCTCCTTTTCTCTGTGTCTGAAACACTCGGTGGTGCCCAGGCCACGCCTCCCGTCCATTCTCTCCCTCCACCCTACCTGCCCTCTCCTTTTATTTGCGTATTGAAACCCAGCTCCTCCTTTTGCACTGTGTTTAGATAGCACCTCCTCTCCATGGAACCTTTCCTCATTACTCTGGTTAAACTTTCTATTTCCTACCTCTGAGCTTTTGTGACATTTAATTTCTACTGACATTGGTTATAAATGTCCTTAAATTCTCCGTTTTGTATTTAGTGCTCTAGCCAATTGAATGACCAGCTCTTGGAGCTAGTGTGTTGTTTCTTAGACTTCTATTTTACTATCTCCCAGGGCTTTGAGTGTTGTGTCTCAGTGCCATAGGCTACTTAGTGAAGACATGTTGACTGAATGACTACCCGTGTATCTAATTCAATTCTGAGTAAGTACGGGTTCCCCTGGCTTAGGCAACTGCTCCTTTACCTTCTTCATCTCTTACTTTTCTCAGTTGCAGGATGGTGATGATTTCATTCCATAAAAGAATGGGACAAAGCTAAATTGGACATATGCTCTATACTTTTTAATGTCATATATTTTTAAAAATATATATTTTATTGATGTTTTACAGAGAGGAAGGGAGAGAGAAACATTGGTCAGCTGCCTCCTGCACACACCCTACTGGGTATGTGCCTGCAACCAAGGTACATGCCCTTGACAGGAATGGAACCTGGGACCCTTGAGTCCACAGGCCAAGGCTCTATCCACTGAGCCAAACCAGTTAAGGCTCAATGTCATATATTTTTATTATCACTTAAAATAAATTTGCTTCTTAATTGAGAGGAAGCCAGTTTCTCTGGGGTGTGGCTGCATTCCCCAGCTAACTTGTGGTAAAAGTTGATAGGGTTTGGATTCTATTAGACAACTTAGGGAAAAGAAGACATCCAATGCACAATTTCAGTAAACTCTACTTATTAAAGGCCCTCAAGCTCTGTACCCACAGGGGAAACAGGCGGTGCCTTTCCCCTTAGGTAAGCTGAGGCCTGACCCAGCCCTGTGCTGTGTACACCATCAGACCCCTACTCCCAGCTCCCTGCTGGACATCTGCATTTGGAGGACCCACCAGTACCTTGAACTCTTGACAGCTAATGCTGGCTCCTTGTTTCCCCTCCTCACATGTTCTTTATCTCACTCGGCAGCACCACCTCCAGCAGTTCCCCAGGAGCCGCGGGAGCCAGCAGAGCCCTCCTGCCCTCCTTCATGGCTTCCACTCCCCACACCGGTTTTCCTAATGAAAACCACCATGGCTTTCATCCCTACATTTAGCCCCCTCTGTTCAACCATTGTGGAATGCTCTTCCTTCTGTGGATTTTCATAGTGCCATTCCGGTGGTCTTTCTAAACTGCAAATGGGCACCTTTGCCAAGGAAACCATACTCCTCTCCTGTTTGCCTGGTGACAGACTCATCCTTGGAAACCCTGCGTGGGTGTCAGTACTGGCCTGTGAGCACCGTGGCTCACTCACTTTTGCTGGACCCAGCACGCTGCCCAGCACCGAATAGCAGATGCTCCGTTCATGTCTGTTGACTTGACTGTGCAAATCAGCCATCGCAGGCTGGTGATCCAGCAGAGAGATGAAATACTCTCTCCTTTTTTTTTTTTTTTTTTACTTTTTTTATTTTTATTTTATTTTATTATTAGTTAAGGTATTACAAATGTGTCCTCATCCCCCCCATTAACCCCCAACCTCCCCCCCACACACAAACTCATGCTCCCATCCCCCCGTTGTCCATGTCCATTGGTTTGGCTTATATACATGTATACAAGTCCTTCGGTTGATCTCTTCCCCTTACCCCCACCCTCCCCTACTTTCCTTCTGGGGATTGATAGCCTGATCGCTGTTTCTCAATCTTTGGGTCTGTCCCTTTTCATCAGTCTATGTTGTTCTCTATAATCCACAAATGAGTGAGACACTCTCTCCTTTTTTAAGTAGGCATCTTTAAGCTCCCCAGCAGCTAGTAGCCGCCGCGTGACGTTGTCCTGCCCTGTCCCTCTGTGCGTTTGACAGGACGATCCTCCCCCTCTTGAGCGGCATCTGCTTCTCGTCAGCCACAGTGTTCGGGTTGGTGTGACCTTTGTGGGTCACTGAGTTTGGAGTGAGTAGACCTAGGAACTCATTTACCTCTGCTACCAACTAGCTGTGTGGCCCTGGACAAGATAAGTATTTTTTTTTTTCCTTCTCAACCTCAGGTTTTCCTTTTGTAACATGGCAGTGGCAGAGGGTTAGGGTAAAAGGAGTGGTTTTAGAAATTCTCAGAGGTAGAGGTGCAACAGCTGTCAGTGGGGCCCGGACCTGGCCTCAGCCAGAGCAGCTCTGTCTTGGTGCATTTTGTGTACACACCTTGGTAATATTTCATTGAGCAAAGGTTCCTCAGTTAAAACCCGTTTGAAAATCCCCGGCTAGATGAATTTTAAAATCCCTCCTCCCCTTTTATTATCTCAGGAACCACAATTAACAATCTTATTCATCAGAATAGGCTTAGCTGGTCTTCTGAAAAGGATTTTTTTGCCCTTTTTAACTCCTGGGGCAATGTCTCCCTTTAGTCTTCTTAAAACTGAAATCTAATCATAGGTTCACTGGTTCTCTGGACTGACTTGCACAATCTTGGCCTGCTTGTATTTTTATTGTCTTTCCAACTTTTGCTCTTAGTTCATGCTGAGGTTTGCTGGCTGATTATAAAACAGCTCTGCAGTGAGGTCATCCTGGAGATTAGCTTGTCACTCGAAGAGCTCACAGGCAGGCTCAGACTTGCTTTCTATAAGCTGAGTGAATAGAGAAGCAGTGGGCATTGCAGCTTTCATTTTAACACTCACCATTGAAAAAAGCATTTGTTAAAAAAAATTAAGATGCAAACTAAAATTCAGTGTATTTGAATAAAAAAGGAAAAAAAAACAACAATACAGGCCTTTGTTGGGTACCTACCACGTGCAAGATTCTGTGCTGGGTGTGTGTGTGTGTGTGTTGGGGCGGGGGTGGGGGTGGGGTGGGTAGTAAAAGCCAAGACTGCACCATGTTATGTCTTAGGGCTTCTAGAGATCAGAAATCTTCCAAGAATGATTCCATTAACCTAAAATTTGAGGTTCATAAATGTTTGTTTCCTATTGAAAGTAAAAAGAGTCCTTGTGAGCCATTTTGACTTTGTTGGTCTAACCTTTACAGATGAATTTAGTTCAGACTTGCTCTTTGCGATCTGACTCTGAATTCTTTGCAGTTTGGACATGAATGGTTCAATGGACAGAAAGCACACTACAAATTCTGTAATAACTGTTACTTAGTGACTGAGTTACTGTTTTTTAGAATAAAGCAAACTTGCCAAAGCAAGCATGGACTTTTGCCTCCATGCCCTTTCACGTGCTGTTTCGTCACCCTGGAACATTCTTCTTCCTGTCCTTCCATCTTATTACTATGACTCACTGATACTGTAAGTCTCTGTTTAGAGCATGATGTCCTTTGGGAAGCTCTCCTCAGGCTGGGTTATGCGCCCATCTGTGTCCTCCTAAAACATCTTGTGCTTATGCTTGCTACAGAGAGCACTTGTGTTTTATTGTCTGTTTCATCATAACTCATACATAGGACTTACTGGGCACTAACCATAAACATACAACATACATATGAATTCACTTAATCTTCTCCATGCTATGAAGTAGATACTGTTATCTTCACCAGTGTATACATGGAGAAACTAAGATGTACAAGGTCAAGTGACTTGCCTGGGTCACATAGCTAACTGAGATTCTAACCCAGGCAGTCTAGCTCCAGAGTCTATACTCTTAAGCATGATGCTTTCCACTACCAGGACATTGTGGAACCCCAGGTGTATCTTTCTCCCAGGTGGATCTCAGGAGCCAGCAACTTGCTTGGCCGTTAGAAGGTATTAAGGCATACTTGTTGGAAGAGTGGATGAAGCATCATCCTCACTTCCAGGAATTTCCTGCCTGGGGCCTAGTCACAGAGCTATATAATATGAGGTCAGACCCAGGGCTGAGGGCCTGAGGGGGAGGGAGAGACTCATGCTATCTGGAAGGTGGGGGCCGACGTGGGGGCTCAACATTCTCCCACAGGAACTTGGGTCTCAGCCAGAGAATGACGGGCCTCTCTGGTTGTGTCAGGACAACCTGAAATGTGTCTTGTGAATCTTGAACTGGTTACCCAGATGACCTTAATTTTAAGAGAAATATTATGTGTTTGCTTTGTGGAAGTCTATTGAAAACTAAAACAAAAATTTCAATGCCAAAGAGTGAAGAAATTAAACTTGCACAGAACCATCTGTACAGTGGAATTTCCAAAGCTCAAAGAAAGAGCAGTTTTCTTTTTAAAAGGATTTTGAGTCTAAAGGGCTCGTGTAGAAGAAGCTGTCATGAGCCAGCCCAGCTTGCAACGCCCCAGGTATGGGCAGAGGTGGGCTGAGGACAATTGTGAGGGAGGACACATCCTGCCTGCCCTGCAGCTCATTCATCCCGAGAGTTAGGGGCGAGGCATTTACAAGAGCTGCTAAAATTAACAGGTGTTTTTACAGCACTCATTCATGCATGGTCAGGTAGCCTTTAATTTACAGAGTTGATACATTTCAGCAGGAATGTGAGAAAATTTTTTGGTAACAAAGTCTGTGCTTGGTCTTGTCCCTGCCTACGAACATGCCAGATTCTTTCCAAGCATGTGGATTTCTTGCCCCTTCCGTTCCTCTGGGCCCCTCCAAATCCTTCTTCCCCTTTTCCACTGAGCCCTTCCAAAGAACTCCACTGCTCACTCATACCCCCATTTTGGGGAATACGACAACATTTGTAATTTGTAGGTAAAGGCAGTATAATATGATTCTCTCCCACATCAAGTTGTGGGGTTTAAGACCTGCTCTTGCCAATTTCTTTGGCATGCCACTTAACCTCTCTGAGCCTTCACAATAATAACAGTTCCTGTGAGGGAATTATTATGGGGATTAACTGAGAAGATTCATGTAAAGTGGCTGGCACAGTGCCAAGCACGGACCACATCCTCATAGGCCAGTGATGGCGAACCTATGACACGCGTGTCAGAGGTGACACGAGAACTCATTTTTTTGGTTGATTTTTCTTTGTAAATGGCATTTAAATATACAAAATAAATATCAAAAATATAAGTCTTTGTTTTACTATGGTTGCAAATATCAAAAAATTTCTATATGTGACACGGCACCAGAGTTAAGTTAGGGTTTTTCAAAATGCTGACACGCCGAGCTCAAAAGGTTTGCCATCACTGTCATAGGCCAATCCCCTACAACAGGGCCCCAGGTGCCTCCTTTTGTCTCTGGGTCCTCTCTGATGGTGTCCCAGAAGTGACTTTGGGGTTGGAGATGGTCTTGTCACCCACCACATACAGTGGACACAGACACCGGGGAGTGGGACAGGGACTAAAACTACTCATCCAGTGTCTGTGTCCCTCGTGATGGGAAGGAATCCTTCTCGGCTACAGAATAGGATGTGTTAGAGCAGCTTAATTGCTGGCTTATTTGTTAATGCTCCCAATGTTAGCTAGGATCTTCAGCCAAACTCTCCCTGGGGACCCACCCCTCTAACGCATCCTACCAGGTCTCCAACTTCCTGGTACTTACTGCCCCACAGAGCAGGCTGCGGGGATTTTTCATGGGATTAAAGAATAACTATTCTGAAGGTCTCACTATGAGTAAGCAAAAGCTCACTGGGGCAGAGGCGCTCCAGGCTCAAAGTCGGTAGCTTGAATTTGGGCGGCCTGATCTCACAGTGTGCTGCCGGGGCAGAGAGAAGCCCAGAGCTGAGTCCTGGATCCCTGGGTTTGGGGTCTGCCACTGTGGACAGGAATAGGCCAGTCTCTGCATGGGGTTTTTCATTTTTGAAATTCTGAGTTCTCAGTTGTTTAATCCAAATTAGCTGGAACTATGGGGTGGTGAGTGGGTGGCCTGGAAAGACCTGAATTCTGGGCTGTGGGTTCAGCATTTGGCCCTGACCATGATTCACGGAGAAATTCTTTTAAAAACATAAACCCTATTGCTCTGTGCCAGACATTTCCAGGCTGTTGACAGTTGCTAACATTTGCTAAGCATTACTGCTTTGCTTAGGCAGGCCCTGTGCTGTGTGTTTGACAGGTGTTGTTTCATGTCACCCTCATTAACAGCCCTTCAAGGTAGGCATTATATCCCCACTCTGCAGATTCAAAACTGAGATGCAGAGGTTGGAAAAATGGCATAAAGTCAAATAATTAGAACATGGGAGAATTGAGACTTGAACCCAAGTCTGGTCGATGCCCAAGCCTGTGCATTTAGTAGAACAGAGGAAAAACATCAGCAAATTCTCTGCTTTCCCCAAACTCAGTGAAATCAGTGGGAATAGAAGTGCTTCCCTTTCCCAGGTAACATAGTCACCTAACTCCAACACCTTGGAAAAGGGGTGTGAATTTGCCTCCAGAGTTGCCTCAGAGAGGGAGGCTTATGCTGGTGACACAGCCAGCACCATGGGGCTGGTACTGCCTGGTGTTGGCAGAAATAAAGTCCCAGCAAAACTTGTTCTGTGGGAAATGGGGTGTGAGGACTCTCAAAGGAAAGTCTAGATTCACTTGTTTGTATAAAGCGCCAATTGCAACGGCCTTGGTGAGATTTTTGCCCTGTGACCCAGACTGTGAATGTTTGCTGCAGAGTTTGCTTTAGGCAGGAGGACTTGGGTTGGGCCTTATCCAGGACTGAGGTCAAGGTTGGGTAGAGCCCAACAGATGTGCTTTCCAGATTGGTCAGCTTCTCTCCTATCTGCCGTCCCAGGATCTTAGCCAGCACCTGACCCAGCTCTTTACTTCACAGGCCCCAGGACAGACAGGCCTGAGAGCTGAAGGGATTTGCCCAAAGTCAGAGCTCCTCTTTGTCCCTGGTAAATGGACACATTGAGAACGTTGTGGGGGAGGTCTGCCCTCCCAGTTACTTCTGTTGGCACTTAACTCTCCTCTTGTGTTAAAGTTTCTCTTCCAGAAACAGACACTTTAGTAAGTGCAGTTATTTGTTGGAGTTTTGCCCCTCTTTTCTTCCCCCGGGGACTGTGATGAGCTTCCAAGTGAGTCAGTGCAGCCTGACTTGAGAATGCCTGAAGGGTCAGGCCAGGCCAACAGGTTATTTATTCAGAAAATGTTTGTGGAGCTCCACTCCCAGACCTGGAGGCTACTGTGGTAACACCACCACTCCTGCTGGCAAAAGAGCTACCACTTTGGTGGAGGCCACCTACTGATCAGGCGGCCTGAGGTACTGTTTCAGAGGATGACTGGGGCATTCCTGGAGCAGGACTGGTGTTAACTCACCCAGGGAGGACTCTGCAGGGGCAATGAGCAAGCTGGGAATGGAAGAATGAGCTAAGGAGCCGGTGAGGGGCTAGTCCAGTGCCTGGAGCAAGAGCTGGAAGAGGGGAGAGATGAGGCTGGAGGGGAAGGCCGGGCCAGGCCCTGTAAATCTTGATGAAAACACTGGAACATTTTCATGAGAGTAACAGGGTGTGAGGCCTCAGGTCCATCTCTCTCTCTTGCTTAAAACTGATCTCAGAGAGGAAAGGAAGAAGGGAAAGGGGAGAGAGAAAGAGAAAGAAACATCAGTGTCAGAGAGACATCGATGGGTTGCCTCCCATACATGCCTTGACCTGGAATTGAACCCGCAACCTAGGTATGTACCCTGACCAGGAAATCGAACCCGTCACCTTTTTGGTGTGCAGGATGATGCTCCAACCAACTGAGTCACACCGGCCAGGGCGCAGGTCCACACCTTGTTTGCAATCTAAGCATGTGTGACTGTCCACAAAAGTGCATTGTTCTAAGAACTCTGGAGGCAGAATAAGTCAGGGCCTCTAGGCCAGGGGTCGTAACTAGCCCTGGTGCTTCACACTGGCCAACACACCGGCCTTTGCCCTTGGACATCGTTTGGTACCAGACACTGGGGCCAGGACAGCTGCTGTGCATCCCACTGCTCTGTGCTTTATTTCCTGCCACCAGTCACAGCACACACTAGATGACATTACTGTGGGCTCAGGCTCTTACCAGCACTGCAGGGAAGGGCTCAGTCCTTAAATGTCAAATATCATATATTTTGTATATATTTTTTCCTAAATGGGACTACCTTCTTGCATGTTGTTATTATGAAAGTAATATGTT
This sequence comes from Myotis myotis, assembly GCF_014108235.1. Lineage (NCBI taxonomy): Eukaryota > Metazoa > Chordata > Mammalia > Chiroptera > Vespertilionidae > Myotis > Myotis myotis. Next base: position 71,649,693 of record NW_023416324.1, read on the forward strand.
TCTTAGTGAAAAAATAAAAATCCCAGAAGTGTATACAATAGAAAGTGGAATTTCCTGCCTCACTCATGATCCCATTTCCCCAAGAAAACCATTATTCTTCCAGACTTTGAAAGAAGTGCATATATATGTGTGCCCAGGCAGTATCCCAAGTCAAAGCAGGCTCTCAAGCCCCTCAAAATGCCCTTCAGCTCTTTCTGGAAGACCCTAAAAGGGTACCCCGCCTGTGTCCGTAAACCTGTCTGTTGGATGCGGCTCCACAGGACAACTTCTCTATCCTGCTTCTCGAAGGCTTCTTTTGTAGCCACTGCTCACAGAAGCATGGAGAATATCGCAGAAGCCAGACACCAAAGTCCATGCCATTGGTGCTGTCTCCAGATGTCACCAAAGTTTCCAGTTCTTGGCTGGCAGAGTTGGGACGTGGGGAAACGGCCATCTGCTCACAATGTGTCCACCACCCTGTGTCATCCGGGGCTCCAGGCCTGCTCTGCTTAGATCCCAAGCGTTGTGCAGCAAACCCAGGCGCTGCATCGGGCTCCCCACTGTGGTCTGTGGGGCTCATGCAGACTCTCCTCTGAGCTCCCAAGGTGGTGTGCAGGGCTTTTCCAAACACTGCTGGGGCTCTATTGGATGTCGGGTGGGGCTATCCTTAGGTGTTGTGCGAAGCTTTCCTGGTGCTGCTCCGGGCTCCCCGTGGTGTTTCTTTGGTGCTGGCAGGCGCTGCGCATGCTCCCTAGGTGTGAGGTGGGCCTCCCGGGCTCTTCCCACGGCTCTCCCACACGCTGTGCTGGGCTGGCCTGGCACTGCATCTGCTTCCCAAGGTGTCGCGCTGCGCTCTTCCAGCACTGCTCAGGGCTCTCCTAGGCGTTGTGCGGGGCCTCACGTTCACTGCCCCGGGCTCCCTAACACATTGTGTTGGGCTATGGTAGGCACTGACCTGGGCTTCACAAGGTTTTGCATGGGATTCTGGCAGGCGCGGCAGTGGGGGCTTTTCATGGTGTTGGGCTGGGCTCTTCCATGCATTGCGGCAGGCTCTCCCAGCAGCTCCACAGGCTCCCAAAATGTCGCATGGGGCCCTGGCAGTTGATGCGCGAGGCTTCCCAACATTTGACACAGGGCTCTCCCAGGCATTGTGCCAGGCTCCCCCCAGCTCCCCAGGGCTCTCCGAGCTGTTGCGAGGGGTTCTAGCAGGCACTACATGGGTCTCCCCAAGTTGTTGTGCAGGGCTCCTCCAGGCACTCCTCGGGGCTCTCCCTGGCAGTTGCGCGATGCTGTCTCCGGGCTGCGCTGGGCTCCCCAGTTGTTGTCTGGGGCGCAGGCAGGTGCTGCTCCGGGCTTACCAAGGTGCTGCGAAGCGCTCTTGCAGGCGCTGCTGGCGCTCTTTCAGGCTTGTGCGAACCTGTTTCAGGCGCTGCGCTGGGCTCCCCAGGGTGGTGTGCTGGGCTCTGGCCGGTGTTGCTAAGGCTTCCGAAAGTCTCACACAGGGCCAACAGGCACTGCTCCGGACTCTCCCAGATGCTGTGTGGGTCTCTCTTGGGTGCCGTACTGGGCTCCCCAAGGTTTTTGCGGGGATCCCCAGGAGCTGCTCGTTTTACTGTTGGAGAAGTAAAAAGTTGACTGAAAATAAATAATATCTGGAAAATGTGAAAAATAGTATAACCCAGAAATGGACTAATTTATAGTCATATAAATCATGTTTTTCTTTTAACAATGTTCACAAATAGTGTTTAGAAAGACTTCTAAAGAGTTGTGTAAATGATTATAATTTTATGTTTTAATTATACATTAAAACATTACTCATGCCCTAGCAGGTTTGACTCAGTGGATAGAGTGTCGGCCTGCGGACTGATGAGTCTCGCGTTCAATTCCGGTCAAGGGCACATGCCTGGGTTGTGGGCTCGATCCCCCATGGGGGTGTGCAGGAGGCAGCCTATGAGTGATTCTTCTCATCATTGATGTTTCTATCCCTCTCCCTTTCCCTTCCGCTCTGAAATCAATAAAAATATATTAAAAAATTATTTATGTAATGTTTAGACAAAAATACTGAAAAGGAAGACTTGAAAGACATAAAATGCCAGCAGTGGCTGCTGGTGGGTGATGCCCATTTAGTCAATGGGAAATTTTGCAGTATCCCAATTTTCTACAAGGAATATGCACTACTTAGGCAAATTGGAAAAAAAAAATAGGTTTTTGTTTGATTTTAAGAGTGTCATTTGACCATCCTGGTGCAGTTAGGCTTTCATCATTCCTGCCAGAAAAGGATAAAAGAATAAAATGTTCCTAGATTTTTTTAAAGTGCCATAATTAGACAATACTTCAAAAACAATTTAAAAATGACTTAGAGTTTTCTAATAGTATTGCTAACAAGGTTTTTAAGGAATTAAAATTATAAAAAAAAGTTGTGGGTTATTTGAAAGGGAACAATCTTTCCACACTAAACTATGATCCCTGATTATTACACTAAGAGAAAACCTGAAGCAGTCTTCAGCCTTTGAGATATTGACTAATGTTGCACTTCTCAAGCTTCCCTGTTCAGACTCATGGAGTCTCTTTGCCAGTTGGGCTGCAGGATGGGGAGACATGAAGTCCCGCACCCAAGAACCCTGGCTTAATAGCCCATGCCTGGGAATGTGGGAGCTAGCCACGGCAGGGTCTCCACGGAGGGTGAGAGGAACTCCCAGCGCACACCTCTGAAGGGTGTGGCTGACACCGCTGGCCCCTGGATCAGCTGGGGCAGATGGACCTTCTGGGTCATTACTGTGCATAGATGTGAAGCTGTAAGGGTCCCCCCATCTAAAGGTGAAAACAAATATATCTTGGAGATACTCTAGTTCTACTCCAAGGCATCACATTAAAGCAAACATTGCAATCAAGCGAGGCACATATTTTTTTTTTTTTTTTGGTTTCCCAGTGCATATAGAACTTATATTTGAAATATACTGTAGTCTGTTATGTGTACATTAACATTATGCCTAAAAAATGATGCAGCCCTAGCCTATTTGGCTCAGTGGCTAGAGCATCAACCTATGGACTGAAGGGTCCCAGGTTTTCGATTCCGGTCAAGGGCACATGCCCGGGTTTCAGGCTCAATCCCCAGTGTGGGGCGTGCAGGAGGCAGCCAATCAATGATTCTCTCTCATCACTGATGTTTCCATCTCTCTCTCCCTCTCCCTTCTTCTCTGAAATCAATTAAAAAAATGTTTAAAAATGATGCATACACCTTAATTTAAATACACTTTATTGCTAAAAATACTAACCATCATCTGAGCCTTCAGCAAGTTATAATCTTTTTGCTGACAGAGGGTCTTTCTTCGATGTTGATGGCTGCTGACTGATCAGGGTGGTGAATGCTGAAGGCTTGAGTGGCTGTGGCAATTTCTTAAAAAACCACAGTAAAGTTTTCTGCATCCACTGACTCTTCCTTTCAGGAACAATTGTTCTATAGACTGTGATTCTGTTTCATAGCATTTTACTCACAGTAGAACTTTTTTCAGTATTAGTCAATCCTTTCAAACCTGGTGCTGCTTTATTAACTAAGTTTATGTAAATTCTAACTTCCTTGCTGTAATTTCACGAATCTTTACAACATCTTCACCAGGAGTAGATTCCATTTAAAAAATAGAATCCCTCTATCCTCGTCTATAAAAAATACCTCCTCACCCATTAAAGTTTTATCATAAAATTACAACAATTCAGTCACATTTTCAGGCTCTGCTTCTAGTTCTACTTCGCTTGCTATTTCCACCACATCTGCAGTTACTTCTACCACTGAAGTATTAAACCACTCAAAGTCATTCATGAGGGCTGGAATGAACTTCTTCCAAACACTTGTTAATGTTGATATTTTGACTTCTTCCCATGAACCATAAATGCTCTTAATGGCATCTAGAATGGTGAATCCTTCCCAGAGGTTTTCAATTTACTTTGCCTAGATCCATCAGAGGAATCTCTATGGCAGCCAGAGCTTTATAAAAAGTATTTATTAAATAAAAAGACTTTAAAATTGAAATTACTCCTTGATCCATGAGTCCAGAATGGATGTTGTGTACAGGCATGAAAACAACATTAATCAGAACTCTTGGCTGACCAGGTGCATTGTCAGTGAGCAGCAATATTTTCAAAGAAATCTTTCTTCTGAGAAGTGGGCTAAAGTATTCAGTAAACCATGTTGCCAACAGATGTGCTGTGACTCAGGCTTTGTTGTCCAGGAAAAGTAGATTTAGCATATTCTTAAGGGCTCTAGGATTTTCAAAAAAGTAAATGAGCAATGGCTTCAACTTAAACTCACTGGCTGCATTAGCCCCTAAGAAGAGAGTCAACCTGTCCTTTGATGCTTTGAAGCCAGGCATTGACTTCTCTCCAGCTATATTGCATTTTCTTCCAATATAGAGCCCCTTTTGCCACATTAAAAATCTGCTGTTTAGTGTAGCCACCTTCATTCATTGTCATAGCTAGATCTTCTGGATAACTTACTACAGCTTCTAGCTCAGCACTTGCTGCTTCCCCTTGCCCTTTTATGGTATGGAGATGGCTTCTGTTCTTAGACCTCATGAACCAGCCTCTGCTGGCTTCTGCTTTTCTTCTGAAGCTTCCTCACCTCTCTCAGTCTTCACAGAACTGAAGTTAGGGCTTTGCTCTGGATTCAGCTTTGGCTTGAGAGAATGCTGTGGCTGTGTTGATGCTGTATCCAGACCACTAAAGCTTTCTCCGTATCAGCGATAAGGCTGTTTTGCTTTCTTCTTTTTTTTTTTAAATTAAATTTTTATTGTTCAGATTATTACAGTTGTTCCTCTTTTTTCCCCCCATAGCTTCCCTCCACTCGGTTCCCACCCCACCCTCTGCCCTTACCCCCACCCCCCCACTGTCCTGATCCATAGGTATATAATTGTTGTCCAGTCTCTTCCCCCACTCCCCACACCCCTTTCCCCCCAAAAATAGTCAGTCCACTCCTTTTCTATGCCCCTGATTCTATTATATTCACCAGTTTATTCTGTTCATTAGATTATTTATTCACTTGATTTTTAGATTCACTTGTTGATAGATGTGTATTTGTTGTTCATAATTTGTATCTTTACCTTTTTCTTCTTCTTCCTCTTCTTAAAGGATACCTTTCAGCATTTCATATAATACTGGTTTGGTGGTGATGAACTCCTTTAGCTTTTTCTTATCTGTGAAGCTCTTTATCTGACCTATCATTCAATTCTGAATGATAGCTTTGCTGGGTAAAGTAATCTTGGTTGTAGGTTCTTGCTATTCATCACTTTGAATATTTCTTGCCACTCCCTTCTGGCCTGCAAAGTTTCTGTTGAGAAATCAGCTGACAGTTGTATGGGTACTCCCTTGTAGGTAATTGACTTTTTTTCTCTTGCTGCTTTTAAGATTCTCTCTTTGTCTTTTGCTCTTGGCATTTTAATGATGATGTGTCTTGGTGTGGTCCTCTTTGGATTCCTTTTGTTTGGGGTTCTCTGCGCTTCCTGGACTTGTAAGTCTATTTCTTTCACCAGGTAGGGGAAGTTTTCTGTCATGATTTCTTCAAATAGGTTTTCAATATCTTGCTCTCTCTCTTCTTCTGGCACCCCCATAATTCAGATATTGGTACGCTTCAAGTTGACCCAGAGGCTCCTTACACTATCTTCATATTTTTGGATTCTTTTTTCATTTTGCTTTTCCGGTTGGGTGTTTTTTGCTTCTTCGTATTTCAAATCTTTGACTTGATTCTTGGGATCCTCTTGTCTGCTGTTGGATCTCTGTATATTATTCTTTATTTCAGTCAGTGTATGCTTAATTTCTAGTTGGTCCTTTTTCATATCCTCCAGGGTCTCACTAAATTTATTGGCGGTTTCTAGAAAATTCTTGAAAAAACCTTATAACCGTGGTTTTGAACTCTATATCCAGTCATTTGCTTTCCTCCATTTCTGTCATTTGTGATCTGTTTCTTTGTCTCCACATTTTGGCTGCTTCCCAGTGTTAATAGAGTGGCTTTCTGTGCTAAGTGTCCTATAGGGCCCAGTGGCTCAGCCTCCCCAATTACTGAGGTGGACACTCTTGGTGCACCCCTTTGTGGGCTTTGTGCACAGTCTTGTTGTAGTTAAGCCTTGATTGTTGTAGGTATCACTGGGAGTAATTGACCTCCAGGCCCATTGGCTGTGAGAATCAGCTGTGTCTACAGTGGGAGAACTTCTGTGCTGGAGACACCCTTCTGGGGCAAGACTTGCTTCAGTGGGGCTTTGGTGCTCACTGAGTCTGCCCCCTGAGTATGTCCCTTATGGATCTGAGGAGTTGTAATCTGAATGGTCCCAATCTGACCACTGGGTACACAGGCTTTTGGATCTCTGAGGAGGTGCTAATTTAGCCTCTGCCTGAGACTACCCAGCAGGAGCTATGGAGAGATCTGCAGTTTCCTCTTTCTTGTTTGGGGTTTGGAGGTGCCCAGATGAGGCCCAGCTGTGAAGCAATGAAAGCTGCTGTAGGGCCTTGAGCCTTCTTTTGAATGTTCTGGGTCTCTCTGACCCAGCTGCAGTTTGTTAGGTAATTTTAGATTTCAAAGGGCCAGGCCTTTCATATGCAAAAGCCTCTACACACAGCTTGGATGGGGTGGGGTCTCAGGGGATCAACAGGACAGAGCAAGCAGCTATGGCTGCTCCTCAGTCCTACCCTAATAGGCCCCGCGTCTCAGTGTACTAGTAATCGCTGCAAGCACTTCTGAGAGAAAGCCGCCCTCAAGTTCCACCCGCTGCCAGACAGTCCAGTCTCTCCTCGTATGAGTCTGGGTCCCCAGAGACTCGCCTGGAACTGGAGTTCAGAGCAATTGGGAGCTTGAGACTCCCTCCCAATTGAAAAAGTCAACCGTGTCCTCAGTTGCCAGCCCTTTCCCACGTGCGCCTCCGTACCTCTGCACTTTACTTCTGCACCTCCTCTGAGTCTCAGTGTGATTTTCTCTTTCCTTCTAGTTGTAGAATTTCCACTCAGCTAGCCTTCCTGTGGTTCTGGATGATGTCCGTTTTGTCTTTTAGTTGTATTTTTTAAAAATATATAATATATATGTAATATATATATATATATATATTGCAACACAGTATGATTTTTTAATTTTTTTATTTTTTATTTTTTTAAAATATATTTCATTGATTTTCCACAGAGAGGAAGGGAGAGGGACAGAGAGTTAGAAACATCAATGAGAAAGAAACATCGATCAGCTGCCTCCTGTACACCCCCCACTGGGGATGTGCCCGCAACCCAGGTACATGCCCTTGACTGGAATTGAACCCAGGACCCTTCAGTCCGCAGGCCGATGCTCTATCCACTGAGCCAAACCGGTCAGGGCTAATTTATTTTTTAATTTTTTAATTGTTTTATTGGTTAAAGTGTTACAAAGATTATTACATATGTCTCCCTTCCCCCCCCCCACCCTTGACAATAAAAATATATTTTTATTGATTTTTTTCAGAGAGGAAGGGAGAGGGATAGAGAGTTAGAAACATCGATGAGAGAGAAACAAGGATCAGCTGCCTCCTGCACACCCCCACTGGGGATGTGCCCGCAACCAAGGTACATGCCCTTGACCGGAATCGAACCTTGCGACCCTTCAGTCAGCAGGCCGATGCTCTATCCACTGAGCCAAACTGGTTAGGGCTTTGTTGTATTTTTGAAGTGGTTGTGCGAGGCAGCAATTTCAGGTGTTTACCTATGCCACCATCTTGGTTTCTCCTGATCATCTTCTTCAGATCTTTCAGTATCATGGACTTCAGGCTCTGGTGAGACAAGCTGCTCTGTACGACCTTTTCCACGGACACATTTGTAATCAAAGTCCCTAAGTGCCCTCGATACAGCCAGAGAGCCATTCACACGCTGAGTCATTACAGAACCACCTGCACTCTGAATCTGTTCTTTTCCCAGCGGATTACTTGACTTGTGATATTGTATGAAGAAATGAATTTTCCTGTTCCTACAAAGGAAACCACTCGAGTCTCCACAGTTAGTGAAATAAGTCTGGTGAGGAGAAATGAAGACACCCACAGCTGTTGACCCATTCCTATTTGTACCATGTTTCTTCTCTGACATAGCTCTCATGTGTTCATCAATCTCCAGAAAACCTGTTCTGATTCCATTCTTTACATTTTCAACAGAAGGTGCTCCTGTAGACCCTTTAAAATCCTGGTTATTGGTGATGTGATCTAACAAATGCTCACAGCAGTATTTGGCAACCTGAGAACCAGCATGCCCATCATACAGAGCAAAGAATGACCATGTTTCAAGTCCGCTTGGCAAACCAATCACAGCTGTAGGTGCATCCTCCATTTCAACTCGCCAGCCTCGCATGCTGCTTAGCGCATATTGCAACCCATTACCCTACCCATGGGCATTATGTTTTCCATCTTTGGCTTGTCTAACATGCTCTCATTATGTCTTGATCCTTTAGGTCCGGAGCAGCCCCGGGCCAGCAGGTCCCTGGTCGGCTGGCCAAGGCGGCCACGGCCTGAGAGGGGGTGGGATGGGGGTCACCAAGGGGGCTGCAGACCAGGTCAGGCAGGGGATGGGGCAGAAGAGGGGAGGAGCCAGGCTGCCTCGAGGGCCCTGGCTTTCGGCGCCCTCAAGGCTCAGATCATCCGGGCATTGGAGCAGCGGGCAGAGACCTGGTTCCTCACCCACTGGCTCAGCCACCACGGCAGAGCAGCTGGAAGGAGAGCTGTCACTGATATTTTCAAGCATGGCTCCGCTGTTGCTCCACTTGCCCTTTGCCACTGTCTTTAGGTTTTTGAAGGCAACGTTTTCTTGGACCTGCTTTTTTTTCTGTATATTTTTTACTGGGTTTTCATAGTATTGAGTTTGGCAAGTATTGTTGAGTTTTCTGCATGACAAAAGCTGGGGAAAATGAGGAAAAAAGAAAAAGACACCGACTTTTCTATTTGTGAGCTCAGGTGGAGTGGAGACAGAAAGCTAAACTGAACTTTCCTCACGAAGGGTGAGGTACTACCTATGCCTGAGCCTTTCCAGTCCATGAAGCTGCTCTATAACACTCACAACTCCCACACCAGGCATGATAGCTCGCCCCACTCCTTGCTCTGCCCATGTCCCTGTGATGTTGCAGTTGCTAATTTACTTCCCAAACCAGCCAGGATGCCATAGTGTGATGCTGAGTATTCACAGCGCACTCCTGGGCTTTCCTAAACTCTATTCTAACCCCAGTTACATGGTTCATGGTTGTGGCCATTGGTAGATTTTTTTTTTTAAAGTCAAAACCAGATTAAGCTCTGAGGCTATCAGTGTTGTAAAGTCTATAATTATTTGGAAAGTGGCCAGCTGGGAGCTGTGAAGGGTTAAAGTTGTATCTGCCTCTGGAGAAACACAGGGCTCTGCGTCCTCAGGAAACTGTCAGCAGATGGTGTTCACTGTCCTCCATGTCCCAGCATCCTTCTCGTCCACTTCCGTCTCCTACCTTCAGCCCTGCCCCAGATTCTGGAGTGTGGCCATGGATAATGTGCTTTGAGAGGCACTGCTCCATACATGTTAGAACTAGTAGCCCCTCTGAGGGCGTGCAAAGGAGCCTGCCTTGGCAAGAAGTCCATTTGTTCTTGCCCACAAGTCATTTGAAATGGTTTCGTTCAAAACTATTATTTCTGAATCTTGGCCGGTTTTTACAGGAACAATTAGGTGTCCTGTGACCACTGCCTCCTATCGTCACTGCAGAAGACGCACTCGTGAGCTCTGTGGAAATGGCCGGGCACTGTGCGAATGAGGCCTTGCCATCTTAAACAGCTACAAAGACATGTGGGATCTCACATCCAACCCAAGATCCACTCTCACCTGCCCTTGTCTCATCTACTCCTGTCTGAATTGCACCTATGAGGTAGGCTCTCAAATGAGCTGAGCAAACAGATGTGAAACTGAGATTCAAATAATACCCAGGTAACAATGGGTAATGCTCACATGCATTGACAGTGGGTGTTTCCTTCAAACCCTACAGAGAAGACTTGGCATGAACATCAAGATGAGTCCGTTCACTTCCCCCCAGTTTGAGAATCCTGCCATGACTGGCACTCCTGTGGCAATGACTCTCACAGAAGCTCACGCAACGACAAGAAGCTGCTCGGCCAGAAATTATGCCTAAAACTATACCAGATGGTGCACACCAAGGCTCAGTGTACGTAGAGAGTATATGTAAATATGTTTGCATTTATTTTCTCCTTAAAAATAAAACAGACGCACATACACATACAGAAAAGCAGATCCACTTGACGTGAGAGTGATGTCGAGATCAAAGCTACTAGCAGGATGCAGTGGGCTTCTGCCTCTGTGGTCTGGTGACAAGGGTCACTTTCACCATCAGGTGTCCCAGTTTGGCTTCCTTCTGAGAAGCCCTTTGGGGATCTGTGTATGCCCACGTGTTTGTTTCTGCTGCCGAGGCCTTACTGATGCTGGCTGGTCGGCTCGGACGGCCACGTGGCAGAGGCTCCTGCCCTTCCCGCTGCCCAGAGCTCCTGTCCTGCCGCAGAGAATGGCCGTGTGGGAGGAGGTCAGAACTGCGGACAGAGACCAGATAGGCTTTTGTCATCTCGCTTTTCTGAAGAGATGGTACAACAGCTTTTAGATTTTAAAAGTTAAATAGCCATCGATTAGTCGTTGGAGGAAGCTCAGCCAAGGGCACTGTGATTCTGACAGATGCCCAAGGTTATGGGCTATGCTGTTTCCATGTCTGTGAACAGTGTGGGCCAGGTGACCCCTCAGGTCTGTCTGTCTCTAAGGTGCAGACGTCATGAGGCTCACACCCTCTCGGTGGTACATGCTCACATCTCAGAGGAAGTTCCACCTCTGGGTGGTTTCCAAAGGCTGCCATGGTGTCTTAAGATTTGCTTTTTAGTCCAAGAAAGTTACCAGGTTCTTCCTGTCTCAAAAGCCAAGAAGGCAGGTTTGAAATGCTATAGGTGACATAGACCATCAGCCCCCCTCACCTGGCCCAGAGAAGGTTTGGTAGTAGCCCTTTAAGAGAGAATATGCCTGGTGGGGGCTGGGAAGACATTGATAGTTGTAGGCAACACTTTTGCTACCTAATAATATATTCTGAGCCATAAAATAGATTCATAACTGCAAATGGCTTTCAAAGAATAATTTTTTACAGGTGTAAACAGCAGGTTAAAGACTTTTCTATGAGAAAGAGTGGCTGGAAAATCTTAGCCAAACTTACTTTCCCTGGACAGGTACCTTTGCTCAGACATTTCTGGGCCCTCTGGGGAGATGGAGGCAAAATCAACCTGGCAAGTAGCCATTAGGTCTCTACTAGGCAAAAGGAAGGGGAAAATTCATCCTAACCATGGTCTTGGAAGGGAGTATGTCCTATATTAGCAGTATTTGGTTTTTCATACAACTAGAAACTGGTGAGAGGAATGAGAATTTTATGGGCAATTAGGTTTTGCATATCTTTGCTGGTTGAAAAAGTGCTTCGATTTTATTTGATTTACTCTCCAGGTAAGTCTAGAGAGAATGACTGAGATAATTTGTCCTCTTATCATCCCAGGTTTAAACTAAGGCACCAGGGTCTAGGTGCCTTCTCTCTCTTCTCTCTCTCTCTCTCTCTCTCTCTCTCTCTCTCTCTCTCTCACTGGAAAGGGGTGGAAGTGCTCCCTACATGGGCCTGGGGTGTGATGCCAGGGCAGGAACCTGGACGCACCTATCCCATGAGTTATCACTGGCCAGAGTACATACCTTCTATTGCTTCTTCCTCTTTCGTCATTTCTTAAATAATTTTATAAAGAAAAAAGAGCCCTCTTCCTAAAACAGACCATACTTGCTTTAACCAAAGGTGTTTACCATTGAAATCAAGTGCCACTTAACTCTTTTCCTTTGAAATTCAAACACATAACTAGACATAGATGTCAACTATCCCAACAACCAAGACAATTTATTATTCCTCCTATTTTCCCTGCTTCTAATTTCCAAAAATCTAAATTCTTTTTGCTGTAAGAAAACACATGTGGGAAAATTCTTTTTAAAAATGCTCTCCCACACCATCCAAAGTGTTTCCCGACTATAAAAGGAACCCCCACCACTACCAGTTGAGTCCTTTGGCACAGAACTGGGGGAGAGAGGTAGTGGGGAACACGCAGTGTGTGTGGTTTGCGGGCTCTCTGCAGGAGGCATATCTGAGCCTTGGAGGCCCTCAGGCCCAGTGGACCAACCAGTGGGCTGGGAAAGAGTGGTGGGTACCTTGGCTTGTCCGCTGGCTCCAGCAGCTCGGGGGTACAAAGGGAGGTCGTGAGTTTCAGTGTGCTGCTTAGCAAAGTTCACAAATACCTGAAAGCAAGAAAAGAGCAAGAATAGGTATATGCTTCCAGAAGAATGGCACCCTCCACCCACCCCTCCACCCCCCACCCACCCCCCACTGGGCTTTCTCTTTTCCACAGCTCATAGACAGCCCTGCTGGAGCAGCTGTGTGCTGCAGGAGGGGAGGCTGGCCCACCTGAGGGGCCTGGCCACCAGGGCCCTGCACAGGGCTTGTTTCTTAGAATTCCGAGCTGAGCCATAGGCGTGCCTCTGGGAGGATTCAAAGGATGTGGGGTATACAAGGCAAGGCAGATCCCAAGTAGCAGCAGCCTTCTAAACCTCTAAAGAAGAAACTAAAAGCAAAAATACAAAACTGGATCTGATCTCATCTCTCCTCTGTCCTTTAGTCAATGTGCAGTGTGGTCGTGACTCCTGCTCATGCATTCCTCTGCCTGTGGCTGAGAAGGTGCTGGTGACTCAGCTTCTCAAAGGCTATTGGAGACTTGCCTATGCACTGCTTGATTGCACAGTCTCTAAGGATGTCTACTTAAAATAAACACACAGCAACAACAAAATACCCCAGAAAAAACTCAAATATCCGAATGGATAAAACAGAATATAGACATACAATGGAATATTACTCAGTCTTTAAAAGAGGGATATTCTGACACATGCTACAACATAGATGAACTTTGAGGACATTATGTCAAATGAAATAAGCTAAACAAAAGGGACAGAATACTGCATAATTCCACTTATATGAGGTACGTTGTGTAGTCTGCATTCAGTGGTTATGGTGGCTGTGGGTTGGAGGTTATTGTCTAATGAATTGAGAGTTTTAATTTGGGAAGGTGAACAATTTCTGGAGGAAGATAGTAGTGATGATTACACAACAATGTGAATGTACTTAATGCCACTGAATTGTACATTTAAGACAGGTGATAATGTTATACATATTTTACCACAGTAAAAAGTGATCACATTTAGAAACCCTGACATATGGCATAAATATGTATTAAAACTCACCAAATTGTACAGCTTAAAGGGGTGCATTTTATTGTACGTAAGTTAAGCCACAATAAAGTTGATTTGAAAAGAAAAAAAAAAAGCCATCACCACAAACCAGGAAGGTTGAAATAAAGTCATAGTGTGGTGGGGAAGGATAATGCAAACTCAATGAGATTTGCTGATGACTAAAATAGTGTTAGACAACAATTTCTGACAGGCTGAGTTTCAGCCTAATGGACAGATGCTCAGGCATGTCCTGCCTCCCTGTGGTGGGGATTCCAGCCCTGGTTGGGCTGTCCGGTCGGGACTTTGCAGAGCCCCGCTCTGCACCCGGCTCCCCTCGGGGGACTTGCCTGGTCCAGAGTGGTCTGTGTGACCGAGTACTCCTTGATGAGCAGGCTGTCCTTGTGGGAGATGAGCAGCCGGAAGATCCTGGCCAGGGAGAAGGAGGGCACCTGGAACTGGAGCATGTTGTGGTGCCTCTCCCTCTGCACGCTGCCCGGGAAGTTCCCCTGGAAGAACTGCTCCACGGGGTTCAGGTCGGGAAGCAAGTCGTCCTTTGGAGATTTGATCTTCATTGTGACGATGTAGCCATCTCCGAACCTATGGACGCCCACCACAGCGTGGTACAGGCCTGTTAGTAGTTGGGTCTAAGGCAGTCTCAAAATCAGGAATAGACTCATCAAAAGTATTGGGGATTAAAGGCCACCCTATAAGCCATTTGTGCGTGTTTAAAACTAGAAGGTCATCACACCTATGTCAAGCTTCCTGTGTCCCACTCCTGGAGGCATGAATGTTCCCTGTTCCTTTCCTTCTCACATACTTGCTGAAGTCAAAGGTGTTTTAGCCCCCTGTGGAGATCACAGACCTGCCCAGATGTATATTCTCCAATTTAGTTATATTTCCAGTCTGGCCCTTGCATGAGGTACAAGACTGGCTGCTCTTCAGCCACCATTTTTCCCTCCTTGATTTAGCATATTCTTAAGGGCCCTAGGATTTTCAGAATAGTCAATGAGCAATGGCTTCAACTTAAACTCACTGGCTGCATTATTATTCTGTTTTATAATAAGAAGAGAGTCAGCCTGTCCTTTGAAGTTTTCAAGCCAGGCATTAACTTCTCCTCTCCAGCTATATTGCATTTTCTTCCAATATAGAGCCCCTTTTGCCACATTGAAAATGTGCTGTTTAGTGTAGCCACCTTCATTCATTGTCATAGCTAGATCTTCTGGATAACTTACTACAGTTTCTAGCTCAGCACTTGCTGCTTCCCCTTGCCCTTTTATGGTATGGAGATGGCTTTTGTTCTTAGACCTCATGAACCAGCCTCTGCTGGCTTCTGCTTTTCTTCTGAAGCTTCCTCACCTCTCTCAGTCTTCACAGAACTGAAGTTAGGGCTTTGCTCTGGATTCAGCTTTGGCTTGAGAGAATGCTGTGGCTGTGTTGATGCTGTATCCAGACCACTAAAGCTTTCTCCGTATCATCAATAAAGCTGTTTTGCTTTCTTATCATTTGTGTGTTCCCTGGGGGAGCACTTTGCATTTCCCTCAAGAACTTTTCCTTTGCATTCACACCTTGGCTACCTGTGTGGTGCAAGAGGCTTAGCTTTCAGGCTATCTTAGCTTCTTGCTCAGCCTAATTGCTTCTAGCTTTCTATTTAAAGTGAGAGGGCTGTGACTCTTTCACTTAAACACTTAGAAGCCATTGTCAGGGCATCAATAGGCCTACTTTCAACATTGTTGTGTCTTGGGAAATAGGGAGGCTTGAGGAGAGGGGGAAAGATGGTGAATGGACAGTTGGCGGAACAGTAAGAACACACAACACTTATGGATTGTGTCATCTTACACCAGTGGTGCCCTGAGCCAGATCACACATAAAAATAAAACAGTATCATAATCATGAAAACATTTGAAATGTTATGTGAATTACCAAAATGTGACACAGAGACAAAGTGAGCAAACCCTGTTGGAAAAGCAGTTGCTGATAGACTTGTGAGATGCAAGTTTGCAAAAAAACTTCAGTTTTTTTTAAAGCGCATTATCTGTGAAGCATAATAAAGTGAAGTGCAATAAAATCGGTGTCTGTATTTAATGTCAGTCCAGTTAAAATTCCAGGTTTCTGGAAACTGCACAAAATGATTTTAAAGTCTATGTGGAAAATAAATATGGGAAGGAATTGTCAAAGTAATAAAAATTAAAAAAATCTCAAGAGGGGATTCACCTACCAGATATTACAAGGTAGCTGAATAACGCGCTGCCATGGAAACAGCTATGGGACATGGAGCCACAAGCCAGACACAGTGTCTGGAGGCAGATCTGAGCCTGGTGTCCCCAGGAACTGGGGGGTCAGAAAAGGGGCCTTTCATTTTGATGAGGAAAGGCCACATGGTGACACAGAGTTATGTTGTGACAAAGTAAGCTTAGCTTCTATATCAGTGAATGAAACATAAACTCAAAATCACTTGGAGCTTGGCCAGCATGGCTCAGTGGTTAAGTGTTCACCTACAAGACACAAGTTCCAGTTGCGGGCTTTATCTCCAGTATGGGATGTGTAGGAGGCAGCCAATCAATGATTCTCTCTCATCATTGATGTTTCTATCTCCCTCTCCCTCTCCCTTCCTCTCTGAAATCAATAAAAATATATTTTAAAAAAAAGATTACTTGGAAAATAAAATATAAAGAAAGCAAATTAAAATTATCCAATTAGCCAAGAATATGGAGGGTGTTTGTTTAAACTTGCAGTAAAGAAGACTCTTTAAAGCAAGACAGTGTACAAAGGGAAAACAGCTAATTTTCAGGAAAAATCATCCTAGTAAGATTACAACTTACCTCCGTGCAGATGAACCCGGGTTGTGATCTGGTTACTGTGGAGATAAATGAAAATACATAAACTAAAAAAGTGTTGCTGACACTGAGCTTATCTTACACTAAATTCAAGTCAATTTTTAGTCAATTTTGAGTACTGGCACCTCAGAGGCTCCTGGTCCAAGGAAAGGGGACAGCACGTGTGCGTCCTCCCAACTCTGGTGACCTGAGTACCTGTGTTTTTCACTTTCCTTTTGTAAATAACCGGGAATGGGATTGCTGCTTCATGTGATAAATACTTATTTCAGTTTTCAAGAGAATGGCAAACTGCTTTCCAAAGTGGTGAAGCTTTCCTTTCCCACTAGCAATGTGGAGACTTCCAATTTCCCTTCAGCGTCACCAACACTTGGTACTGCTGGCCTTTTGGTTTTAGCCTCATAGTCTGCAGTGGTACTTTCTGCTATTCATTTGTACCCCCTAGTGCCAAATGAGGCCAACCATCTTTTTTTTTTATCCTCACCTAAGGATACATTCTTACTGATTTTTGAGAGAGGGAGGGAGGGAGAGAGAGAGAGAGAGAGAGAGAGAGAGAGAGAGGGAGAGAGAGAGAAATGTGGGAAAAATGGATCCGTTACCTCCCTTACATGCCCCAACTGGAGATGAAACCCACAACCTTTTCATGCACAGGCTGATGCTCCAACCAAATGAGACACCCAGCGGGGCAGGTTGGGCATGTTCACGTGAGTCCACCTGAGCAAACAGTTGTTTTTCCCATTTAAAAAGCTTGGTCATTATTCTCATCATTGAGTTTTGAAAGTTCCTTATGTATTCTGGATACAAGTATATCATTTGTAAGTATTTTGTTTGTGTCTGTGGCTTCTATTTTCATTTTCTGAATGGTGACTTTTGAGGGGCAAGGGTTTTAGTGTGTGATGAGCAGCAGCTCAAGACATGGACCTACCAGAGTCAGCCCTGCTGGCGGGATCCCATGCAGAGTGAGTATAGAAATGATGTAACACAAACATGTTACCACACACACTCACACTCACATGCACATCACACACACTTACGCACACATAGGACAATGCCCACACAGAAGCAAAGAACTGTGACTAAGTGGTGCTAGCCACAGGGTGATCTTGGGCCTTGTCCCAGCCCTGACTAAACAGGAATGATGAAACAAGGGCACATCCATACCTCTGGCAAGATTTGTTTACGAAATGATGGAATTTTGTTCCTTGATGAGGCACCTGCGCTATGTCTGCGGCTTTGATTCAAATAATTGTAAGTGCTCATCCCATTTGACACTAAAAAGTAGAAAAGAGGAAAAGGTCAGTTAGGAACCATCATCATCCACTGTAGGCACCTACCCAGCTCCCCTGAGCTGCACCCTGGGGTGTCAGGTCCTCATCAAGTTACTGGGGAGCTGCTGGACAGATGGCTACTGCACAGCCCGCCTGGCCTTAAGGCAGCAGCCAGCAGCTCCTCACACTCCCTGAGCCGCTGTCCCCCTCCCCTGGTCCCGGGAGGGGCTGCCCTGCCTGCCTCACAGCCCATAAAGTAAATATGGCCCTGTGAGTAGTGCCTGCCCAGCACACTAGTTATTAAGCCGATGCTCTGGCTCCAGCTGTGGCAGGAGCAGGCCCCCTAGGGTTGCTCGCCCAGGTGCAGGGAGCTCCATGGAGCAGAGCCTCATGCCCTGCCCTGAGCAGTCTCGACAAGTGCTGTTGTTTTTGTTGTGTTTGGACCTGACTTATCTGTCCTGATTCACTCCACCTGGCTCCTCCCCCATTCTTCCTCCTTCCCTCCCAACCTGGGAAACAGCTGGAGGATAGAAACTTGCACTTGGGTATATTCTGGTGGGTTTGCACAAATACCATCAAAATCAGCTTGTGCGCATGTCCTCTGTGTCTCCCAGAGCTCACACTTACTCTGAGTACATTTTATGTAACACATTGAACCCTGACAGAACAATAAAGTAGGGGAGGCACAGCACAGAACTTGAAACCTCATAGGCGAGGAACTTTGAGGCCTGAGTGCAAAGTACATGCTTTAAAAGGACGTCCACCAGTTTTTCCTCCAACATCAGCTTGGGGCGATTTCTAGAATCCTGCTCTTCCTTAATTTCACCCAGGATGCTCTCTGCTCCATGTCCCATGACTGTGGCTTTTCTCCTCCGTCCTCAGTGGGCACTTTCCACGTCCTGTGTCTACCCAGCAGATCTCACCCTCACAGTGTCTCTCCCACTCACGTTCTGAGGACTCATCAGGATGCCCCTGTCCCAAGCTTCAAATGGCAGCATCCAGCTGCCAAGCTTCCCGTGTGGCCCCCTGCAGTGCCCCCTGCAGCGTGTTGGTGCCTTGTGGACTCCCTCCTCTGGAGTGCGGAGTGCTTCCAGTGACTTGCAGAAAGGCAGTGGGACCACCTGCACGCCTGGGTGAGAGAGGCTGGCTTCTGCCTTGCTGCCCCCCTCGTCCTCTCATTTGCTCAGCAGCTGAGTTATGATTTGCTGGTCATGGTGAAGATGCATGTGGCAAAGAATGGGAGGGGCCACCTGCCCAAGACTCCTGAGGACTGACCCTCCAACAGCCTGGTGATGAGCCCGGAGTGGGCCTCCCCGGTGAGGTGAGACCACAGGCCCAGCCAAGGCCTTGACTGAAGCCTCACGAAAGACTCCGGGCCAGAGGACCAGCTGAGCTGTGCTGGACTCCTGACCCACAGGCACTGTGAGGTAATACACGTGTGCTTTTAAGAGGCTGCATTTCAGGCTAGTTTTCCTATAAAGAATATCCCAACTTTACCTGGAAATTTATTCTTTGGTGTCCAAATGCCCCAAAGTAGACATGTTCAATCTTGAACTCACTATGCGTCTCCCCTCTCAGGGGTGTCTTCCTGTCTGTCACCACCCTTCCCCTCCCTTCCCGCCCTCCCCTCTCGCGCACCCCACCCCCCACCCCCCCACCCCCCCGCCCCGCTCCCGGTTGCCTGAGTTAGAACCCTTTAGGTCCCAGTCCTCAAATCTCCACTTAGTCATTATGCCCTGTGGATTTGAGTTCTCTAGTGCCTCCCTATCTTGTGCCTGGAAACTCATCATGCATGTCCTGAATGTCTTACTGGCTCCCAGCCTGGTCTGCCTATCCAGCTGGCGCCTCCATGCTACTGTGCACCCTCGCTGGAGAGGCGCTCTTTCCCCAGTGTGTCCCTGACCCCATCACCCACTGCTCGATCACCCCCCACCAGAAGCTTTAGGAAGAGCCAGGGCCTTGGGCACTGTTCCTGTGCACTTCCATGGCTCAGCTGGGCTGTCCCCGCACTAGGCCAGCTTCTCTCAGAGGCTACAGGGAGGAACCATCCTGACTTGCCAAGAAAGGCTTCACGGGCAGGGGCAGCCCCGCCCGCCCCTATTCAAGGACATTGATGCAGCTGCCAGGGGCCCTGTGCCGCCACCTTGTGGACAGGAGGAAACCACCAGTCCTCCTGCAGCTTGTCTGGCTAGTGGGCACCCTGTCACTGAGTGGGATGTTTTCCTTGTTAGGATTTTATTTTTTTATTTTTTTTAATTAAATCTTTATTGTTCAGATTATTACATTTGTTCCTCTTTTTTCCCCCCATAACTCCCCTCCTCCCAGTTCCCGCCCCATCCTCTGCCCCCACTCCCCACCCACTGTCCTCATCCATAGGTGCACGATTTTTGTCCAGTCTCTTCCGGCATCTCCCACACCCCTTTCCCCCCAAGAATAGTCAGTCCATTCCCTTTCTATGTCCCTGATTCTATTATAATCACCAGTTCATTCTGTTCATCAGATTATTTATTCACTTGATTCTTAGATTCACTTGTTGATAGATGCATATTTGTTGTTCATAATTTGTATCTTTACCTTTTTCTTCCTCTTCTTCTTCTTAAAGGATACCTTTCAGCATTTCATATAATCCTGGTTTGGTGGTGATGAACTCCTTTAGCTTTTCCTTATCTGTGAAGCTCTTTATCTGACCTTCAATTCTGAATGATAGCTTTGCTGGATAAAGTAATCTTGGTTGTAGGTTCTTGGTATTCATCACTTTGAATATTTCTTGCCACTCCCTTCTGGCCTGCAAAGTTTCTGTTGAGAAATCAGCTGACAGTCGTATGGGTATTCCCTTGTAGGTAACTGAGTTTCTTTCTCTTGCTGTTTTTAAGATTCTCTCTTTATCTTTTGCTCTTGGCATTTGAATTATGATGTGTTTTGGTGTGGTCCTCTTTGGATTCCTTTTGTTTGGGGTTCTCCGCGCTTCTTGGACCTGTAAGTCCATTTCTTTCACCAGGTGGGGGAAGTTTTCTGTCATTATTTCTTCAAATAGGTTTTCAATATCTTGCTCGCTCTCATCTTCTGGCACCCCTATAATTCTGATGTTGGTACGCTTGAAGCTGTCCCAGAGGCTCCTTACACTATCCTCGCATTTTTGGATTCTTTTTTCATTTTGCTTTTCCGGTTGGGTGTTTTTTGCTTCCTCGCATTTCAAATCATTGACTTGATTCTTGCGCTCCTCTGGTCTGCTGTCAGGAGTATGTATAATATTCGTTATTTCAGTCCGTGTATGCTTAATTTCTAGTTGGTTCCCCAATATAACATCGAGGGTCTCATTAGTTTTCTTGTAGATCTCATTAAGTTTATCGGCGGATTCTAAACAGTTCTTGAGAGACCTTAAAAGTGTGGTTCTGAACTCTATATCTTCCATTGACAATTTTGTCCTGTTTCTTTGTCTCCGCATTTTGTTATGCTTCCTTGGTGCACCCCCTAGTGGTCTTTGTGTGCAGTCTTATAGTTAAACCTTGATTGTTGTAGCTAATACCAGGGAGGGTTTGACCTCCAGGCCAAGTGGCTATGAGAATCTTCCTTGTTAGGATTTTAATGAGCGCTTTCCTCAGTCCCCCGTTCTATTTCCATGGGGTCCTGGTCCTGACTTAGACCCTACTTATCTCTCTGAACACGTTAATCTATACTTTTTAATCTTTCGTGTTTTCTGCAGTTCTTGGAACAGGATTGGCCCTGCTGCCTCTCAGTTCAGGGTTTGCCTTTTGGGCATGAAGCTTGTTTCTGGCCAGTGGAGCGGCCACCTGCCGCATATGAACATGAGGGGAAAGGACTGGCCAACCTGGACCGGGGCTGGGGGGAGGGGGCATACTTAGGTAAAGATGGAAGATGAACAGTTGCCCGATCATCAGGAGGCTGATGAGGTTCAACACCAGCACCAACACTGCGATTGTCACAAACACTGGGGTCTTTGCCTTTAGGTGGAAATATGGTAGGAAAAGAAGCCATGTGTTCTGACTGTTGATGTCTGTGGAGAGAAGACAGACAAAGGCATTCAGCGCCTACTGACATGGTAGCACCTCTCCTCAGGGGAGCACCATGGACAGAGCTTGGCGTGGGATAGGGAGGGTGGGGGGAGGAATACCAGCCTAAAGCAGGTGACCACCTTCCTGTCCAGGTGAATATCTCCCAGCCCAGGAGAACTCTTCCTCCCCAACCAAGTGAGCACCTGCCTAGCCAGGTGAGCCCTTGCTCCTTACTCAGGTGTGTGTCCTGCCTTTACCTAAGTGCCCTTGTAGCCCCCGCTGTCTGCAGTGGCTGTTATGATTCCTCCTGATGGGTCCAGAAGGTGAGGCTGAGGGAGGGTAACTATGTCTAGGTCACAGAGCCTGACCCCTGTGCCTGACCCCCACACCCACCCTGTCCTGCAGGCCTGCAGCCTGGCCAGGCCCTGGCCATTCTGCACCAACCACTCTCACACAGCCCTGGCAGGCTGCAGCCGCTCGGGGTGGGGGCATTTCTAGGGCATGGTCCCCAGAGCCGCTCACAGCCACACTGCTCCCAAACATGAAGTGCAAGAAAAGTCTTGAAGGCTTGCGTGGGCGGAGCAGCGAAGATGGGACTCATTCCAGACGGGAGGGTGGGCTAAGACAGAGGAAACTTGAGGGGAAGCTACCAGAGCAGCAGCATGTACTTTGGTAGTGGGGATCCGTGCGGAGCACACGTGGGTTGACATGATGCTGGATAACAATATATAACAAGATGGAAACAACACAGAGCAGCCAGGCCAATGCGGATGCTAAGGAGCTGAAGAACCACCTGTGGGAAAAGCAGACACGGCTCAGAGCTGGGACAGCTGCCCTGAAGCACAGTGACCAGCATCAGCCCATCCCCGTGTGAGGGAGACTTAGGTGCCCAGGCAGCATAGGGCATGTGCCTGATCTTGGCACGACCAACCCTGACCCTGAATGCTGCTCTGATTGCCTGGTAGAGCTCAACCGTTTGTTCTCATGCTGTCTTGAGCATTTACAGTGCTAGGTGACGTCAGTGATTCGTGAACACTGATCACACTTACAGTTTTATGTTGCTTCACAACATACAGGTGATGATCTCATTTAATCTCCATCAGAGATTGCAAAACGGGGGACCACCCTCAGCTCACCAAGGTAAACTGACTCACCGAAATGGGGTGTTACCTTCCCAAGCTGCCTGGCCCACCTAGAACTTCCGGGCAAGATTCCATGGTGTCGCCAGCCCATGGGCCAGCCTGCTTTTCCCTGCTCCCCCTTATTCAGGACAGGGCTTCCTCCCAGCCAGGACGCCTTGCATACATCCTCTGTGCTTAGGGCCTGACAGCTCAGTGGACAGAAAGCGAAGGGACCCAGACCAGCAGATCAAAACTCTCCAGCCTAGTCCATGCCCTGTGGAAGGGGCTGCTCCTCTCCAATGCTAACAAGGGTCTCCAGTGATATATGCTGTGAGGATGGACTTCACATGGCATGTTCAGGGTCGGCTCCATCCAAACACATTTCAGAACGAGACAGGGAGACAGGAGGGACCCTGAGCTCCATTGTACCGAACAATGGCACACAGCCCCCTCTGCCCATGACCCCCCACTCTAACCACGAGGCCTCCAGCCCGCAAACCCTACTTCAGGGCCCCCCATTACCCTCCCCTACCTGCCAGCTCCCTTACCAGTAATTCCTGCTCCCAATACAGTTGTTGAGCCATTTGCAGTGATGGTCAAAGCCAGCGATGCATTTGTTGCAGGCCCGGCAATGTTTGGCTTTCTCGCTCCTGAAAGGAAAGGTTTGGGAGAACCAGCTTGTCAGCAACCTGTGCAGGTGAAGAATGGGGTCAGAGGCCCCTCAGCCAACAGGGAGGGAGGGATTAGGCAGCAGCAGCCCCAGTCAGCGTGAACCTGTGTCCAAGTGGTGGGGCGGCTCCCCTCGGCCACACCTGCCACATGGTGCCAGGGTTTGAGGCCTGGGGTCCGGGCTAGGATCTGCCCTGAGCCCTGGGCCCCACTACCAGGCTGGCCACTTAAGTTCCCAGGCCACGGGAGACCCAGGCACCTGACCAGCCCTGTGAACCACTGGGGCGGGGTGCTCATCTGAGAAAGCCCAAGAAAGACAGTGCTTTCTGGCTCCTAGATCAGCAAGGGGCCGGGGAGGCGGTGTGTGTCTGAGGTCACAGCACCAGCCTGCTGCATGTAAACAGCCCCTGCTTCTTTGGGGAAGCAGCATGGCACTGCCCTTCATGAGGGGCTACAGCGTTAAACCTGGCAGTCCACCCCGTGGGTGCCGGCCATGGTGCAGCCTGGCCTTACGCCCCAGCACTCACACGGTGACCCCACATAGGCAGCAATACAGATCTTCTATAACATGGAGGTGTTTGGATCTGTCGAACGTGGGCACTGGTTCACTGTAAATCTTCTTCCTTCTCACATTATCCTCGCCCGGGTCGATGGAGACACACACGAGGTACACTATAACATGGAACAACATCATCCCGCCACTCACCTGTGGGAAGCGTGTCAAGGAGTAACTGAGCCCAGGCCCCGCACAGCACAGCACGAGGTGTCCAGGCCCTGGCGCCTGACCAGAGCTGTGGGCACAGCTAGTGGCAGGGACCGAGGATAGCCTCTCCCGCCCCTCATTTCTCCCTCCAGGAAGGACAAAGCAGACCTGCTGGAAGGAGGCTTTCAAATTGGGGCCACGGTCCTGCAAGAGGCGAACAGGTGCATTTCTAAGGGTGTGGGTCCCATGAGCTTCACCAAGGGAAAGGCCTGTGTGCCCAGATGGGCACCAAGCTGCACTCTGAAGGTCGTGGGCGAGGGCAGCCAACCTTATTGGGGAACGGACAGGAGGTTGGCCAGGTGGCTGTGGGGCATCTTCTCTGGGAGCAGGTGAGGCTGGGACTGAGCTGTGTGGCCCAAGGCCTTTGGTCCTATGACTATGCTCCGCTCACACACCAGACCACTGCCAGGGAGTGTGAGGGCAGCATCCCCTCCACTTGGACTCTCAGCCTGAAAGTGGAGGTGCCAGGGGCACCGGTCCTGGGCTACCCAGTCAGTTCTACAGTGCTGCCAGTGACCAACTTCCTAAGCCTTTCTCAAACTGCTATGGACAGGCAGTCTCCCGGAACCTGTCCCTTGGGAACAAACAGGTGAGTCCTCCAGGGGAAAGGACCTGTGATTTCTAACCCCTCTCCACTCTACACAACAGGCAGGTGATGCCCAGTAAAAGGATACTCCATAGGCAATGTACTTCCACATGCCAGGCAGCATGGGAATAAAAATGCCAAACATGGCTAAGGCCAAGGTCACAAACATGGCCCAGGATACTGCCTGGTATCCGTGGAGGGGCTTCGACCAGCCATTCATTCTTGACAGGCGAGGCGGCAATGTCTGCTGTGCCCTGCTTGCGGGTTCTGGGAGGACCCTTCTCTGGCTCCTGCCACAGCAGTCCATCTGCAAGAGGAAAAAGGGGAGCCTGGCAGGCCACGGGCTTCCTTCCCACAGCCAGGCGTGGCCAGGGACACCCCAGGGGCGGGAACCCCCCTCCCTGCCTCTCCTGGGACCACTGGTGGTAGCAGGGGCGGGGCAGGACTGGAGCTGGGCTGGAGCTGGCAGAGGACCCTGGACAGGGGAATCCAAGGCGGAGCCATCCAGGCAGCCACGACGCAGCTGTGGCCAACAGCTCTTAGAGGGAATGTGGCCCACAGGGCTCAGGAAACGAAGGGGCACCCACCCACCAGCACTCCGGTGTGGGCCCTCCCAGGCCCTCGTGGCCAGGGAACAGCCTACAGTGATGCAGATAGCTTGGGTCAGGTCAGGAGCATGGCCCAAGCCATCATATAGGAGTGGCTTTAGAAACAAGTCCGGGTCTTGTTCATAGAGGTGCCTGGACTCATCAGGAGACCCATCAGTGTGAGATGAAAACCTGTGTCAACACCAGGCCCTCATCCCCGGGGGCAATGAGGCAATGCAGGAACAGATAACTGCTGGTGTGATGAGGTGATCTTTTATTCTATAGAAATCCTCCCTCAGAATTCTTCCTGCAAGTTCCCCTCTAAAACAGAACCAGACACCGGTTTTGCAGAGAGTTCTGTGTTATTTCTTGTGCAGGGACAGGGAGGGCCTGTGACCTCTGGGCATCCAGTATCGCCCAGGTAGAGAGCGGGCCAGGAGCCCTGGGAAAGGAAAGGACTGGGAGTCAGAGGGACCGTGGATCATTTGAGATGTGGGGCGGAGGTGAGTGTTATTTCACAGCTGCTGCAAGCGGACTTTCAGAAAACTCTGCCACATTATGCCCTGTGCAGACGTCATTGTCTGTTCTGAATAATACGTATAGACTATATAGTTGATATTAAGAAATATTCTCAGCGTTTTTCTTATTACTTATGAATTCCCTTGGGAATTTTCCCCAGAACACATTTTGGCTGCTGTCCACTGCTTTTGGTCATCCACTGTGGTTCTCTGAGTGTGACAGCAGGTGGACATGGGGTCGAAGTGGCCGCAAGCTTACTTGGGTTTCATGACAATCTCAGGGTGACCTGAGAGGAAATCACTTATAAAACCAGAGCAAGGTACCTATGAGGGGGTGGAGGGTTGGGGAGAACACAGAAGGTAATATTAGTATAAAAACATCATGCTGATATAAGAACCAACTAACTGAATAAAAAAACAAAAAAACCCACAAAAAACCCAACATAGCCAAAAATCAAAGTCCAGAGAGGAATAAGAAAAGA
Source organism: Myotis myotis (assembly GCF_014108235.1). NCBI lineage: Eukaryota > Metazoa > Chordata > Mammalia > Chiroptera > Vespertilionidae > Myotis > Myotis myotis. The sequence goes on from NW_023416324.1 coordinate 71,675,800, forward strand.
AAAAAGATTACCTACAATAGATGGATACCTCAAAGTTGTAACTGGATTCAGATTTTGTACAATTTAATACAGAGCGAGTCTACAAGTTCTAAGAATCTCTGGAACTTAAAATAGACGCAGCCAAAGTATCACAAAAGTGTGAGAGCAAACTGGAAGCTCCTAACGTGTGAGAGTGAAAGCACACGGAAAAGGTTCTCACCATGAAATCGGAAAATTACCCACAGTGGTGAGCAAATGAATCTGCAATTACGTCTGAATCAAATCTACAAGGGAATCAAGTTGGAAGAAAGCCTGATGGCAGAGTTATCAGTCTTTGCAACTGTCACAGGCACCCTTGGTCAGAAGGCAGAAGGAGAGCAAGATGGCATCTGCCAAAACTATGAGCACCAGGCATATACTTACCCCCAGCTTCTTAGGACACATAAATGAAAGCAGTGACTGAAGCCCAGAGCGCTCCCAGGCAGTGCTTGGGGCTTTCTCAGGAGCTCCAGGCTCCCCAAGGTGTTGGGTGGAGCTCTGGCTGCCAATGATGGTGGTTTCCCAGGATGTGGTGTGGGACCCCTGCAGGCACTGCTTGGAGATGTCCCAGGCAATGCTTGGGGCTCCCCCAGTCCCTTTACCAAGCTCTCGAAAGTGCTGGGCAGAGCTCTGGCTGGCACTGATGGTGGTTTCCCACAATGTGGTGTGGGACTCCTGCAGGCTCTGCTTGGGGGTCTTCCAGGCAATGCTTGGGGCTGTCTCAAGTGCCCCAGCAGATTCCCCATGGTGTTGGGTGAGGCTCTGGCAGGTGCTTCTCTGAGCTCCACAGGGTGTTGTCTGGGGCTTCTTCAGGCACAGCTGGGTGTTCTCACAGGTGCTGTGTGGGACTCTTCCCGGTGCCGTGCTTGGCTTCCCAACCTGTTGGGTTGGTCTCTCCTGGGCACTACGTGGTTCACCCACAGGCTGCATGGAGCTCTCCCAGGTGCTTCGCTGGGCTTCCGCAGCTCTGCACAGCGCTAAGGGATGTAAATGGATTCTGTAGGTATAAAGGGTATGGATTGCCATTTCCCACCTTATGGTGCTATCACTGATCCCCTCTCAGCAGGATCTGCACTCATCCCATTAATAAAAGCCACGTGTAATTTTCACCCAGTTTGAAATATGTGCAAAAGGGAAAATGTGTATTTAGTTCAAATTCTTATCTCTTGGGAGATCAGTAAAAAAAACCTGAGACCAAATATCTGGCTTCCTGCTTATTTCTGGGTTGAAATTGGCACAAGTAAAGTGGGCTCCCCTGAGTGCTCCCACAGCCTCCCTGTGTGGACAAAGTGCCAAGTCTGGAACAGCCCCTTCCCCCACCCGTGGGAGTAACTCCAGGGTAATCAGCCACCCATTCATCCAACCACGCATCCATCCAAATTCTGATGTCCATCTCTTTGGGGCCAGACCTTGTGGGAAATACCACTTCCTACAGCAGATTCAGCTCTACCCCACCTGCTCCACACGTAGAGAAATGAAACAATAGTGCTGTCCCATCTCCAATGGCACAGACCCATTTCTCTATACTTCTTAAGGGGAGGTGTGCTGGTGAGGACCCCAGGACTGGGAGAGCAACAAAGAAGACAATGGCCAGAGCAGGCTCATTCTCTCTCATGAAGCCCACTTCCTACCACTGCCATGCAGCCAAACTGCTCAGGCCCTAGTGCTGAGAGCCAGGGAAAACGCTCTTCCTCCCTCTCCTGCCTAACACACAGCTTTCATATTGCCGCTGGATATGAACACACACTCCACCACACACACAATATCATACACATCACACACACACCACCACCACCACCACCACCACCACCATGTACCATGTACCACGCACACAGCACCCCAGCCCACACACACCACACAAAACACAACACACACACACACACACACACACACACACACACACAAATACACACATACTACACGCACATACACACCATATACGCCACTCACTGGCATCTTTATGACACTATGACCTCTGTGTAAACATGTCTAAACCCCATCACTGGACACAGACCCCAACATTTATGAATAGTTTGCTGTGTCTTGCTGGGTCTTGGACTATCTTTCTGGACCTCCAGTGGCCAAACCTGCTAGTCCCCTGGTGAGAACCGAGGAAGAAGTGAAGCACGCACCTCCCTTGCAGCCACACACACTCTCCTTTCTCAATTCTCAAAGTCGTCCTGACTGAACAAAACAGTGTGCACGATCTTACTCAGGCCAGGCCAGAATGAGGACATGGAACCAGTCCCCTGGACCTCCCTGGTTGACATGGCAACAACATAGACCAAGGGACCTCATAAAGCCCAACCCATGACCATGCCCATTGCCAGTTGTGGGGGAGTGGAGGGAGGGTGGGGATAGGCCCTGACCATGCCCATTGCCAGCTGTGGGGGAGTGGAGGGAGGGGGGGGACACCCTCTGAACATGCCCATTGCCAGTTGTGGGGGAGTGGAAGGGGAACTGGAGCAGACCCTGTGGAGACCCCAAAGATAAGATGCAGGGGGCCTCAGACAAGCTGGGCTGGTGGCAGCACCACCCTTCATCACCTTCACTTGAGTCCATTTTACAAGGTCCTCAGTTCTACCTAGAATATTTCCCGTCACAGACCCTCAGTGGCAAAGGGGCCAGCTCATGGCCCTCCCTGACCTCCTGTTCACTGTGGCCCAGGAGTCAATCCCCACTTTTCTGTCACACTTGACAAATCAGCTGTTTTGCTCCAGAAGCTGAGACTCACATACTCTGTCCAGGGTGTTGGTGCCTCTGGGTCAGATCTCGGGACCATGGCACCAACACAGCCGGCTGAGCCTGATGGCCCTGCCAGATGCCCTCTTAGTGGCCACAAAAGTGCCACAGCAGAAGGAGAGGAGTCAGGAAATGAGGGACATGTGAACACCGTGTGCTGAGTGGGTGTCATGTGCAAGAGAGGGCTTTTAATGGAAACCAATCGGTCCCTGGGAACCAGCTCACCCAGGGACCACATCTTCCGTTGGCTAGCTTCATTGCCTCTACATGAATGGCAAGATCCCAGCGATGGGACCACAAACATTGCTGAGCGCCTCCTGTTGTTCCTGTTTCTCCTGGTTCCCCATACTCCCCCGCAGGCCCAGGTTGCCACCTTGATACCAGACATGCAAGGGTCTGGCTGCCCACTGCTACCAGAGTCAATAAGTAGAGACAAGGTTGAATCTTTATGGTGCGTTTTATTAATCAGATAGCCGGCATCTGAGCAGCATGTGTAACACCCTGAAAAGACTGCTCTGACATTTCATTTCAAACCAGCTTTTATACAGGGATAGTGGGTGGGGAAAAAATCTAGAATCGGTGAGTTTCCAGGGTCTGCCTTTCTTCACTGTCCTTGCAGAGACTAGCCCCGGAGAAGATTAGCCGGGAAGGCCCTGTCCTCGATCTGGACTCCAGGCCGCCTCCTCTCCAGGGCCTGTTCTTCCCTGCAACACATGCTCCAGTTCCCCAGGGTCTGAAAGAATAGGTCTTCTTTAGAGGGCATAGCTATTGAACAACCGTGATTCTATTTCTAGTACGTGCCCCTCCCCATCAACCTGACTGGTTCCAGTTGATCTGGCCCATATCCAGAGCCCTTTTCAATAGGAGCCAGGAGTCTATGAAGAAACTGTTTTTCTTAGATGAACCAAAATCGTTTCAAGTAGAAATAAAAATTCAAATACACATAAAAGAAGGAAAGTCATTGAACTACAAATTAAAAATTCCCCATTTAGAAAATATCAGGCTCTGAGGGCTTTATTGGTGAATTCTACCTAATGTTTGTGTTTGTTTACTGTAAATCCTCTCCTGAGGATATTTTTCCATTGATTTTTAGAGAGAGTGGAAGGGAGACGGAGAGACACACAGAGAGAAACGTCTGTGTGAGAGAAACACATCGATTGGTTGCTTCCTGTATGAGCCCTGACCAGGGCTAGGGATTGATACTGCAACCAAGGTATGTGTCTTTGATCAGAATTGAACCCAAGACCCTTCAGTCCATGGGCTAATGCTCTATCCACTGAGCCAAACCAGTAAGGCTCTACCTAATGTTTTTAGAACAAATAATTCCAACCATACACAAACTCTTTCAGAAAACAGAGAAGGAAGTAATACTTCCCAATTCATTTCATGAGGCCAATATATGATACCAAAACCAGACAATGAATGTCAACATAAAAGAATATCATAAGCTAATATCATTCATGAATGTGGAGGCAAATATCATTAACAAAAGATTAGCAAAGAAATTCAGTCATACACACACACACACACACACACACACACACACACAGAGGATTATACACTGACTAAGTGAGGGTTATTCCAAGAATACAAGACTGTTTTAACATCTGCAAATAAATTAATATAAGAATATTAATGAATTAAAGTACATTAAACATATGAGTGCACCATACAGAAAGAGCTCTTTTCATAACACATCTGCTGATAAAAAATTTCACAACCTAGGAAAAAAAACCCGTCATTCTGATAGAGGGCACTGATGAACCTTAGAACTAATCCACACTTAATTTATACCAAATGCTTTCCCCTTAAGGTTGGGGCCAAGGCAAAATGTTCACCTCTAATGTGCACTCCACATGTTACTAAATTTCCAGCCAGTGCAATAAAGCAAGAAATAGAAAGTAAAGGCATATGAATTTGAAAGTAAAACTGTTAATTTGCAGGAAACATGATCCTATCAAATCTGCAATAAAGCTAACAGAAATAATAAGATAGCTTAGCAAGCTGGTAAGATAAAACCAATATAAAACAGTCAATTATGCTTTTATATACTAGTAATAAAGAACCTGAAAACAGTACTAAGAAATCTATACTATTCACAATAGCATCAAAAATAATAAAATGATAAAACAAGTGCACAGTCTATCTACTTAAAGCTGCAAACTATTGCTGAGAGAAATGAAACACAGTCCAAGTAAACGGAAATGTTTACAATATTTATGGATTGGAACACTCAGAATTGTCTTGATAGAAAATTTGCCCCAAATTGGTCTATAGATGTTCCATGATCTCTATTGAATCCTCATCACGTTTTTATTTTTAATTTTTAAAAGAAATAACAAGCTTATCCTAAGGTGTTTATGAAAATTCAGAGGACTTAGAGTGACCAACATAATTTAGAAAATAAGAACCAAATTGGTGGACTTAGAGTACCTGACTTCAAGTTTCCCTAAAAAGCTAGAGTAATAAGACTGTGGGACTGGAGTAAAGATCGACATAGAGATCAATGGAACAGAATAGAAACTCCAAAAAGGAAACTTTATGTTTCTGGCCAATGGATTTTAAATAAAGGTGCTAAGGTAACCCAAAGGGGAGAAATGAGAGTGCTTCAGCCAATGGTGCTAGAACATTACTTAATCATAGGAGCCCCCACCCAAAGAATTAACTTTCTGCCCAACTTCACAACCTACATAAAAAATAACTCAAAATTTGTCACAGACCTAAATTTCAGATCTAAACTATAACACTTCAGATGAAAAACAATAGAATAATCTTTGTGATGTTGAGTTAGGAAAACTGTACTTCTTCAAAATTAAAATCATTTGCTCTTCAAAAGTCACCATTACAAACATAAAAACATAGGTCACAGACTGGATTAACATATTAGCAAAAAACATTCTTGTATGCAGAATGTTTATAGAACTTCCAAGATTCATTAATAAGGAAAAACAACCTAAGTGTTGAAATAGGGAAAGATTTGAACAAACTGTTCACCAAAAACAGCACATAAATATATGTTCAGATCATTGGACATGAGGCAAATATGAATTAAAACTGCAGTAGTTTACCACTGCATGTCCACTGGAAGACCTACTATCAAAACAATGACCAACACCAAGTGTTTAAAATATGGAATAATTGGAAGTTTCACATAATCTTAGTGAAAATATAAATTATTCCACATTGGAACAAAGATTGGCAGTTTTTCCAAAATGGAAATATATATTTATCAATGAACCAGCAATCACAAAAAGTGAAAACACAGGTACACATGGTATGTGAGTTGGGAGGACAGATCCTGTCCCCAGAATGAGGTCCACACTAGATTGTATGGATTTAATTGATATTTACAGAACATTTTATCCCCAAACAGCAGAATTTACATTCTGCTGAAGTGAACATGGAACATTCCCAAAGATGTTCACATATTAGGATGCAAAATAAGTCTTAACAAATTCAAGATGATTGAAATCATATGAAGCATCTTATTGTATCACAATGGCATGAGACTAGAAATCAACTATAATAAAAAAAACTCAAAACATTCAAACACATGGAGGCTAAATAGCATGTCATTAAACCATAAATAGGTTAACAATGAGATCAAGGAAGAAACAAATATTACCTGGAAACAATGAAAATAAATACACAACAACTTGAAATCTATGGGACGGAGTGAAAGCAGTCCTGGGAGGGAAGACTCATAGCATTACTGGTCTGCCTCAAGAAGCAAAAACAATCTCAAATAAACTATCAAACCCTTTGTCTAAACGAACTAGAAAAAGAACAACAAACAACGCCGAGAGTAAGTAGAAGGAAGGAAATAATAAAGATCAGAGGAGAAATAAATGACATAGAGACTAAAATAACCCCAATACAAATAAGCAATGAAACCAAGAGCTTGTTCTTTGAAAAGACAAACAAGATTAATGAACTTTCAACTACCCTCATTAAGAAAAAAAAAAAGAGAGGACCCAAGTAAATAAAATCAGAAATGAAAGAGGTGAAGCAACAATTGACATCACAGAAATACAAACGATTGTAAGGAAATAATATTATGGACAATTATATGCCAACAAATTGGACAACTGGGGTGAAATGAATAAATTTTTAGAAATATACAATCTTTCAAAACTGAATCAGAAAATCCGAATAGACCAATTACAACTAACAAAATTGAAGCAGCAATAAAAAAAAAACCTCCCATTACACAAAAGTTCTGGACCGAATGATTTCACAGGTGAATTTTACCAAACTTTCAAAGAAGAACTAAAACCTAGCCTTCTGAAACTATTTCAAAAAATTCAAGAGGAGGGAAGACTTCCACTCTCTTTTTACCAGACCAGCATTATTCTAATACCAAAATTAGGTAAAGACACTACAAAGAAAGTAATTATAGGTCAATGTCTCTGATGAACATAGATGCTAAAATCAACAAAATATTAGCAATATGATTTTCTTAATGTATGTAGTAATACATTAAGAAGATCATACACCATAATCAAGTGTGATTTATTCCTGTGATGCAAGGTTGGTACAAAGTTGGTACAAATAAAAAATTGTAACGAAAATTCTGTCTCTGGCCCAATGGCGTAAGCTGGGCCCTCTCTAGAGAAGAAACCTGAGTTCCCTATG